>NC_138981.1:53366719-53545579 GCF_964341445.2 Mesoplodon mirus | reverse complement strand
CCAATCAGGGAGTTAATCTTATCTGAATCTTACACTGAGGTAGGCCCAAGGCAGAAGATTCAGCTATCTTCTAAAACAGCAAAGTAAAATATGGGGTCTTATTTCTAATACACATTACTGCTCTGAATTTGGCATAATATGAAGAAAAATGCTGTTGATGCTGCTGTGGCAAGCCATTTAATAGCAAAATACATTGTAGAGATAAGAGACCTATGTCAGTTTGCTAAGCATTGTAGCTTAATTTTTCCTTCAAGTCCACTTTTAATTACACCACTCTACAACTAAAGACAAAGGTAGGCAGAGATAGGAAAAATTGAAAATTAAAAAAGCCCAGAAAACAATCAGTGGGCAGAAGTAAGTCCTGACATATCAAAAATCACTCTAAATGTAAGTGGATTGAATTAATAATCAAAAGACACAGAATGGCTAGATGGATAAGAAAAACAGGACCCAACTAAATTCTGCCCACAAGAGACAACCTTCAGTTCTAAAGACATACATAGACTCAAAGTAAAGTATAGTAAGTCTCCTACATACAAATGAGTTCCATTTTGAAAGTGTGTTCATAAGTCCAATTTGTTCATAAGTCCAACAAAGTTAGCCTAGGCACCCAACTAACACAATCAGCTATATAGTACTGTATTGTAATATGTTTATAATACTTTTCACACAAATAATATATAAAAAACAAACACAAAAAATAAAACATTTTTAATCTTACAGTACAGTACCTTGAAAAGTACAGTAGTACAGCACAACAGCTGGCATACAGGGACTGGCATTGAGTGAACAGGCAAGAATAGTTACTGACTGGAGGAGGAAGGGGAGTTGGGAAATGGTAGAGCTGAAGGATTGTCAGCAACAGGAGATGGAGGGCAAGCTGCAATTTCACTCAGGCCTGACACTGATGGCACAGGTTCTGGTTCCTTGTTGGATTCAACTCTATCTACCCTCTTGAAAAAAATGATCCAGTGATGTCTGGGTAGTAACTCTTTTTTTCTTATCATAGATGACACAGTAGCAGTGGATTGTATTCTGAACAGCTGCTGCAACCTTTGTGTGCCATTCTACATTCGGGTCTTGTGCCTCAGAAACTAACAGTGCCTCCTCAAATAAAGAAAATCCCCTTGCCATTTCCTGTGTCATGAATCTCTTTGGATCTTCAGTTACTTCTTCTTCTTGTCCTTATTCATCCTTTCTCTGGACCTCCAATTCCATCAGGTCTTCAGTAGTAAGCTCCTCATGCTGCACAACAAGGAGTTCAATGAAGTTGTCCTCTTGCAGATCTAGCTCCAGCTTCTCACTGAGGGTCACTAAGTCAATGAAAACCTCTTTGGACTCCACATCCACCATCTCAAATCCATGAAAATCATGAACAAACTGCGGGCAAAGATTCTTCCAAACCCCATTCATGGTGACAGTCGTAACCTTATGCCAAGAAAAAGTCAATGTTTTTATGGCCTTGTAGATGTTATAGTTCTTTCAAAATTGTGACAAAGTTGCTCCTGATTCGTCACTTGCCTTTACTGCCTGAGGAAAAGTGTGACATAAGTGGTATTTCTTGCAAGTCACTATAACTCCCTGGTCCATAGGTTGGATAAACAGTGTAGTATTCAGTGGCAGATGTACTACTTTGATGTTGGGATGAAAGTCGTCCATGAATGGGGGGTGGCCCAGAGCATTGCCGAGCAGCAGAAGAATTTTGAATGGGACATTCTCCAAGCAATATTTCTCTACCTCCAGAATAAAGTGGTGGAAAAAACAGTCCTGGAAAATGGCCTGTGTAACCCAGACCTGGGGGTTACTCTTCCACATGACAGGAAGAGAGCCCTTGGCTATGTTTTCAAGGGCTGTTGGGTTTTCTGAATGATTAACTAAGAAAGGCTTTAGCTTTATATCACCGGAAGCATTGCCACAAAACAACAGAGTTAGCCTATCCTTTGCTGCTTTATAGCCCGACAAAAACTTTTCCTCCTTACTGATGTAACTTTGGTGTGGCATCCTCTCCCAGTACAGTCCTGTCTCATCCACATTAAAAACCTGCTTGGGTAAATATGTGCCTCCATCAATAATTTCTTGAAGCATTTTAGGAAAATCCTGGGAGGCTACCATATCTGCACTCACTGCCTCGCTACTTACTTTTACGTTGTGAAGGTTGGCTCTAGCCTTGAACCAATGAAACCAGCCATGGCTGGCATTAAAAGATGCGCCTTCTGATTCTTCACTGTGTTTATTCTTCAAGTCTTCATAAATCCTTTTAGCTTTCTCTTGAATCAGCATTAAGCTGAGTAGGACTCAATGCTGATGCTGATCCTGCATCCACACACTGAAAAGTTTCTCCATTTCCTCCATCATTTTTGTACGCTTCATCAATATTATTGTCAACATCATTGGCACAGCAGACTTCACATGTTTCGTGATCTTGTCCTTGTTCTTTAGAATCGTGCTGATGGTTGAAGGATTCATGTTATAAAAACAAGCGACATCTACTATCTTTTTGCCTTGCTCCACTCTCTCAATTATTTTCACTTTTGTTTCCATCATTATCGTTTGGTGCTCCTTAGCAGTATCAGCTACATAACCGCTGCTTTTACACTTGCTTCCAGACATCCTGGGCTTGAAATAAAGATACTGTACTACTATACTCTATACAGTACTGTACAGTAAAGTACACAAAAGCACAACCACTTGTAGAGAATGCACACATGTGACAGTGTATGCCAGACATGTTAACTAACTTATGTGATTTGACATGCAAAGGCATGTATGCATCTTTGAAAGTTCACATGAAGGTTCATACATAGGGGAATTACTGTAATAAAAGGATATATTCCATGGAAGTGTAAACAAAAAGAAAATGTAGATACTCATATCAAACAAAATGGACTTTAAGCCAAAAATGGTAACAATAGACAAGCTAATTATATAATGATAAAGGGACAATATATCAAGATGACATAACAATCATAAATATATATGCACCCAATATCAGAACACCTAATTATGTTAAACAAACACTAACAGATCTAAAGGGAGAAATAGACAGCAATACAATACTAGGGGACTTCAAAACCCAGTATCAACAGCTGATAGATCCTCCACTCAGAAAATCTACAAAGAAATGTTTGAATTGAACCATACATTTAGACAAAATGGACTTAGACCTATGTAGACTATTCCATAAAACAGCATCAAAATATGCACTCTTCTCAAGTGCACAAGGAACACTTCCCAGGATAGGTCATGTGATAGGACACAAAACAAGTCTTAGGAAATTTAAGAAGAAGGAACTCATAGCAAAAATCCTTTCTGACCACAATGATATAAAACTAGAAATCAACAGGAGGAAATGTGGAAAATCTACACATATGTGAAAACTAAACGACACTTCTGAAGAACCAATGGGTCAGAGAAGAAATCAAAAGAGAAATACAAAAGAATCCTAATTCTGCCCATGGGCCACTTCCAGATGCATGGGAGGGGCAGGGCAAAGCCTGCAGGCTCAGGGACCTTCCTTACCCCAGTCCTGGTAAAGCAACCTCCTGCTTGCCAGGAAGCTGGCATGGCAGGGACCTGGCCTGCGAGTTACCTCTGGCAGCCCAGCACCACAGCAGGAGCCCATGGGGTGGGTTTGCCTTGCTGGGCCAAGAATGGGCCCTGCAGCCAGGGCTGTGTGCATGTGTACTGAGTGGTGCCCTTGCCTGCTATGAAGTGGAGAGTGAATGGTAGGCTGTGGCTTCCAGGGAGGATGGGACCCAGGTTTCTTAGGGTGACTGTGCTTCTAGGAAATGTTGGGAAACCTGGAAAGATGCATGAGTCACTGTTGCTTTTGAACTAGAAATGCCTTACTTGGCGTTAGATGGAACAGGGAGAAGAATGAGTACCTCACAGGACCAGAGAGGCTGCTCTAGTAATAGAGAACCCTTTTTGAGGTGTTGTGATGCACAGAGGGATTTGGAACTTGCTATTGGTGGAGTTCTCTGGGCTGAACAGCAAATTAAAGATAACCTGTGAGAGATCAAAGCCCAGATTCACAGCTGCATAAGTCGTCACCTGGAATGCATTCAAAGCTGTGAGGTGTGGGTGTATGAACAGATAGATCTCATCTATCAGCTTTAAGAGAAGGCACTTCAGCAGCAGGCCCAGCAGCTCAACTGGTTACTGGGCCAGTTCAGTTGTATTATTCATCAACTGGATTGCACCCAAAACAAAGATCTAGCCAATCAAGTCTCTGTGTGCCTGGACAGACTGGGAAGTTTGACCCTCAAACCTAAAGATTCCACTGTCTTACTCTTTGAAGCCAACATAACTGCCCTGTACCAGGCCATAACCATATTTGGGTCTCTCAAGACCATTGAAATTCCTGAGCAATTTATGGCTCATGCTAGTTCATCAAATATTGGGTCTTTCCTGGATAAAAGAGGCTATATGCCATTGTCAGAGCAGAAGTCAGCATCCAGCACCACAGCTGTCATTCTCAGTGAATGGCTCCTTGGTAGCAAACCTGCCAATTGTCACCAGGCTCCTTACATACCCAGCACCAATCTCTAGGACTGGATCACCTAAAAAGAAGACCTTGAAGAACAGTCAGAATTCTGCCAGAGCCAGCAATTTCTTCAATAATGTCTGGGGCAACCTAAAGGGCTTGGAAAACTGGCTCCACAAGAGTCAGCAACAAGAAGTTTCTGAAAAACCAAGTTACCAAAAGTGTAACAGCTATTCTACTACCAGTTCTTACTCCATTGAAATTGAAAAGGTTGGAGATCTAGGGCTTCTTGATCAAGATGAGATGGACCTTTCTGATTGGCTTGTGACTCCCCAGGAATCCCATAAGCTTGAGAAGTCTGGGAATGGCAGATGTGAAACCAGTGAGAAGTTTAAGCTCTTGTTCCAGGTGTTACCAGGAGTTCTATAGTGTGTATGATTGTCTTGTCAAGCCTGATTCCTGTACCAATTGCCCAAAGGTGTGGAGACTGAAAATGTGGTCAGTCTGAAGTGCCTGAATAACCACTTGAAGTCCAAGAAACCCATGTCCGTTCCCAGTGTGATTACTGAGGATTGGCTTGTTCAGAACCATCAAGACCCATATAAAGTAGAGGAGGTCTGCAAAGCCGATGAGCCCTGTATAAGCTTTGAAGAGTGCATGTGTGATGAAACTTGTGAGAAGGAAGCTCTGTGTAAATGGCTTCTGAAGAAAGAAGGAAAGGACAAAAATAGTATGCCTGTGGAACCAAAACCTGAACCTGAGAAACATAAAGATTCCCTCAATATGTGGCCCTGTCCATTCAGAAAAGAGGTAACAGAACAAGCTAAGGCACCAAAGGAAATGGCTTCTTCTAGAATTGCTGATCCCTTCTAAATCATAAACAACAGTCCCTTGACAGAGTGGCTCATTACTCCCTCATGCAAAGAGGAATGTCCCAAGGAAGTGCCTCTTACCAAGGACACAGCTTGCAAACAAAAGCTTACAAGCCTCTCGGCCACTTCCTGGTTTCGCTTTAACACAGCTGACTGCGTCTTGCCAGGAAAGAAGACAGGAAGTTTTAGCAAGTTATACTCAGAAGAAAACAAGTGGCTACTTCGAAAGAAGGCCAAGGAAGTATTACTTAATTGGCCCCTACAGGAGGAACACAACTTTCCCCCAGATCTTTACAGACCCCCCAGCAGTTCGTGATCTCTTTGCCTGTTTGCAGTTTAAAGTTGATTTTAAAAAAAGGTTGTATTGAACTCCTTTACAGATGTGAAAACATGGAGTACTAGAGTCAAGCAAATTTTCTGCAGATTATCACAAATCCATGAGCTGAGTGACTGTGGCTTGCCAAATCATTGTGTTTCTGGGTCTGATGTAGTTCCTTTCCTGCCTAATTTCGAACTAATGAAGAGAAATAATGTCATCAAATTATGATTTACTGTGTAAAAAAAGGCTCTTTGTTGATGCTGATGTGATTCAGTTTCTTCTTATAGCAACATTAATTCACCCTTACACAAGAAACACAGCATCTTAGTGCCTAGGTCTTCTTCATAAGCCTCCATGGCTCCTTAGATGGGGTTGTTATTAGAAGTACATTAAAAAACTGTAGTTTTAAAAATGAAATAGTACTATAATTAAGGTGTGTTTTGTATTCTAAAACTAGTAAACTTACATAACTTTTTGATTGCCCTTCTTTGGATGCTTCCCTTGCTGTGGGTTTTCTTCCATTACTTGTGAATTCTTCTGTTTCATTAATATACAATATATTGCACACAAATAATTAACCTTGCCAATATAGTGCTTTTTTCTTACCAAAATATGTATTAATAATCCTGGCAAATTTTGACATTAATTATGAAACATTTTAGCTTACATGCCAGGTTCAACATTATTTTTCTTCTTTTGAAAGAAACTCAGTTACTGCAAGTTTTGTCTTTATTACCTTCTCTAAATGTTATTATTAAAGTATCAAGACAGCTCTTTCAGAAGGTCTCAATATTGCTTGAAGTCTATATTCAGGGTAGTCCTAGTCTCTTTCAAAATATTCTGAAAAACTACAGGCAGAAGAGTCCCAGTGCTGAGTAATCAAAAAGCAAAAGCAAGACATGTTGGAAACGTAGTACTTGAACTGTTCACTATCCTAAATGTTATTGGTGTATCCTGTGTAAATGGAAGATGAATTTGACACATAAGCATAAACTAAATGTCCTCTCACTGCAAGCATAGCATACTTATACCTCTAAAAGTATAATTCAGTGACATTTTAGTGAATAGGCTGTTTTGAACACTTATGCCTTGGGGTGTTTATTGAAGCTTTATGGAAACTATTGATGTTTCCTTGGTATCCTTAAAGTTATGTGCATGCTTTACAAAGTTTCTCTGTAGGACAGAAATGGTACTTATACTATGTTTTAAAATTCTCTAAGACGAGACATCTTAGCTGCTTTCCAGGCATTTAAATTATTAAGCCACTCAACTTGCCTATGTGTTATTGGAAATACCTTTTTTTTGCAGTACGTGGGCCTCTCACTGTTGTGGCCTCTCCCATTGTGGAGCACAGGCTCTGGATGCGCAGGCTCAGTGGCCATGGCTCACAGGCCCAGCCACTCCGTGGCATGTGGGATCTTCCCGGACCGGGGCACGAACCTGTGTTCCCTGCATCGGCAGGCAGACTCTCAACCACTGCGCCAGCAGGGAAGCCCTTATTGGAAATACTTTTAAAGTTTGTACTTGTGGTCATCTAGAAAGCCCTTTTGGGGAAACTTCACAGTCCCAGTGTCATTGCCATACAGCTTCATTAGAATTCTTGAACCACAGCTGAAACTAGCCTATTATTTTTTAGTTCCCAAGATACCATTTAGAACTTTAAAAGTAAAGGTGGTGGGTAAAACTTAAGAAGGAGCGTTTCCATTATCTTAGGTTGCAGGAAACTTTGTAGTTTTTGAGGTTTAACACGTTGTGTACCCCTCAATTAACATTAATCACTATGCTAATGACTATGTAAAGCATTCTTTGGCATTAATGCATTTGTATCTCCCTCCATTCAAAGGATAACAGCCAAAAAACAAAAAAGTAACTCAGAGAGGGGGATCAAGATAGTGGAGGAGTATTACATGGAGCTCACCTTCTCCCACAAAAATATTAACAGTATATCTGAAAGTGGAACAATTCACACAGAACAGCTCTTGAACGCCAACAGAAGACCTCAGACTTCCAAAACAAAACAAAACAAACAACAACAACAACAACAACAAAACAACAAAGAAAACCACCACATAACTGGGTAGGACAAAAGGAAAAAGAAAAAGAAGGAATTGGAATGGTGCCTGCACCACGGGGAGGAAGCTGTGAAGGAGGAAAGGCTCCCACACCCATGGAAGTCTCCTCAATGGTGGGGAGACAAGACTGGATGGAGGAGGAGCTTCAGAGCCTAGGAGGAGAGCACAGCAACTGGTTAGTGAAGGGCAAAATGGAAAGTACCCTGCACAGAAGTTCAGCACCGCCTCTCTGTGATCTCCAGACTGAGACACTCATCTGTTGGTGCAGGTGGGTGCTGGGTGCTGAAGCTCAGGCTTCAGAGACCAGATCCAGGGAGAGGATAAGGGTTGGCTGCATGGGAACAGCCTGAGGAGACTGGGCTGTGGTAACTGACGGTGTACTCAGAAGAAGCCTGGGCCTGCCAGAGAGGTAAGGTGCCATTATTAGGGAGAGCATGAGGAGAGGGGTGGGACCACCATAAGATCTTCTTTCCCTGTGAGCACTCCCAGGCAACAGGACACCACCTACATGAGCTCTGGGGGTGGGCACAAGTCACTGAGTCATCATGGGCTCCAGAGGTGGGCACCAGCACTGTTATGAGACCTGTGAGCAGGTGCTAGGCCCTGCCTCTGCTTTCCCGGGAAGGCACAGATAGCATCTGCCTGTAGGAAATCTTCAAGCAGGGGCCATGCCTTGCCCCCACCATCCTGGGAGGGCAGATAGCGCCCACCCCTAGGAATCAGAGAGCAGGCGCCAGGCCCTGCCCCCACTGTCCTGGAAGGGCATGGATAGCATCTGCACATAGGAAATCTACAAGAAGGCGCCAGGCCCTGCCCCTGCTGTCACAGGAGGGTGCAGATAGTGGTCTCCCTTAGGAAATCTGTGAGTAGGTGCCAGGTCTTGCCCCTGCTATCCTGAGAAAGTGTGGAGAAGGGCCGCCTATAGGAGATGGTTGAGCAGGTGTCAGGCCTTACTCCTGGTACCCTGGGAGCATGCAAGGGCCATTTTACCTTAACACCCCATATCAGGAGATAATAGCCAGCACATGCTGAAGAAGGAGGCAGCAAGCATCCAAACTAAAAGCAGCCCCTCAATTCCAGGAAAGAATGCTGAATATAAGGACTAGAGCTTACCTCCTCTCGGGAAATCACCAAAATCACAACTAACTGCTGAACAACCTTCAATAATAAAATAAAAAAAACTGGAACCTACAAAAATATATTTTATGTTCAAAGAAAAAGAGCAAGCCACAACAAGATAGGAGGGGAGCTTTTGTGACATAATCAAATCCCATACATTCTGGGTGGGCAACCCACAAACTGGAAAATAATTATATCACATAGGTTCTCCCACAAGAGTGAGAGTCCTGAGCCCCATGTCACCATCGCCAGCCTGAGGGTCTGGCATTGGGAGGAGAAATCCCCAAAGCATTTGGCTTTGAAAGCCATCAGGTCTTAACTGCAAGAGTTCCATAGGACTGGGAGAAACACACTCGATTCTTGGAGGGCATGCACAAGGTTTCACATACACTGAGACCCAGCACAAAGCAGTAACTCCATAGGAGCGAGGGGTGGGCCTACCTATGATCTTGGATGGTCTCCTGGGGAGGTAAGAGTCAGCTGTGGTTCACTGTAGGGGCAAGGACACTAGTGGCAGAAGCCCCAGAGAATATTGATCAGTGTGAGCTCTATCAGAGATTGCCATTTTGGCATCAACACCTGGCTCTACCAAGCAGCCTACAGGCTCCAGTGCTGGAACACCTCAGGCCAAACCATCAGCAAGATAAGAACACAGACCCACCCATCAGGATACAGGGCTCCTAAAGCCATATTGAGCTCACAGCCACTTATAGACACACCTCTTGATGCAGCCCTGCCCACCAGAGGGACACGACCCAGCTCCACGAACCAGTGGGCAGTCACAATTTCCTCCCATCAGGAAGCAACCACAAGCTTCACGACTAACCTAACCCACCAGAGGGAAGACACCAGAAGCAAGAGGAGTTACAGTCCTCCAGCCAGCAGAAAGGAATCGACAAACACAGAAAGTCAGATAAAAAGAGACTGCAGAGAAATATGTTTCAGATGAAGGAACAACACAAAAACCCACCAGAAAAACTAAATAAAGAGTAGATAGGCAACCTAACTGAAAAAGAATTCAGAGTCATGATAGTAAAGATGATTCAAGATCTCAGAAAAAGAATGGAAGCACAGGCTGAGAAGTTACAAGAGATGTTTAATAAAGAGCTTGAAGTTTTAAAGAATAAACAGAGATGAACAATACAATAAATGGAATGAAAATACACCAGAAGAAATCAATAGCAGAATAACTGAGGCAGAAGAATGAATAAGTGAGCTGGAAGACAAAATGTTGGAAATCACTGCCACGGAACAGAACAAAGAAAAAAGAATGAAAAGAAATGAGGGAAGTCTCAGAGACATCAAGTACAATATTAAACCATTCGCATTATAGGGATCCCAGAAGGAGAAGAGAGAGAGAAAGGGCCTGAGAAATATTTGAAGAGATTATAGCCATAAGTTTACCTAACATGGGAAATAAAAGAGTCACTCAAGTTCAGGAAGGGCAGAGTCCCATACAACATAAACGCAAGTAGGAACACACTGAGACACATATTAATCAAACTGACAAAAATTAAAGACAAAAAATACAAAAAGCAACAAGGGAAAAGTAATGAATAATATACAATGGAACCCTAAGGTTATCAGTGGATTTTTCAACAGAAAATCTACAGGTCAGAAGGGAGTGGCATTATATATTTAAAGTGAAGAAAGGGAAAAACCTACAACCAAGAAAACTCTACCCAGAAAGGATCTCATTCAGATTCAATGGAATAATCAAAAGTATTACAGACAAGCAAAATCTAAGAGAATTCAGCACCACCAAACCACAGTTACGATAAATACTAAAAGGATCTTCTCTAGGTAGAAAAGAAGAGGCCACAACTAAAACCAAGAAAATGATGAATTAGGAAGCTCAATAGTAAAGGCAAACACAAAGTAAAGGTAAAAAATCATCCACACACAACATAATATCAAAACCAGCAATTGTGAGAAGAGGAGAGTACAAATGCAATATATTGGAAATGCATTTGAAATTAAGACATCAGCAACTTAAAACAATCTTGTTCACATACAGAATGTTATAGCAAAACCACATGAGAACTGCAAAACAAAAACCTACAATAGATACACACACAAAAAAGAAAAAGCAACCAAACATATCACTAAAGATAGACATTAAATCATGAGAGAAGAGAACAAAAGAGGAAGGGAAGAAAAAAGACCTTCAAAAACAAATCCAAAACAATTAACAAAATGGTAATAAGAACATTCATATTGATAATTACCTTAAATGTAAATGGATTAAATGCTCCTACCAAAAGACATAGACTGGCTGAATGGATACAAAAAAAGACCCATATACCTGCTGTCTAGAGGAGACCAACCTCAGATCTAGGGACACATACAGACTGAAAGTGAGAATAAGGAAAAATATTCCATAAAAATGGAAATTTAAAAAAGCAGGAGTAGCAATATTCATATTACACAAAATAGACTTTAAAATAAAGCCTGTTACAAGAAACAAAGAAGGGCACTACATAATGATGAAAGGATCAATCCAAGAAGATATAACAATTGTAAATATATATACACTCAACATAGGAGCACCTCAATATATAAGGCAAACGCTAACAGCCATAAAAGGAGAAATTGAGAGTAACACGATATTAGTGGGGAACATTAATACCCCACTTTCATCAATGAACACATCATCCAGACAGAAAATCAATTAGGAAACACAGGCCTTAAATGAAACATTAGACCAGATGGACACAATTGATATTTATAGAGCATTCCATCAAAAGGCAGCTGAATGTACTTTCTTCTCAAGTGCACACAAAACATTCTCCAGGATAGATCACATCTTGGGTAATAAATCAAGCCTCGATAAACTTAGAAAAATTGAAATCATACCAAGCATCTTTTTGGCCCACAGTGATATGTGATTATAAATAAATTAGAGGGAAATAAAGTGTAAAAAACAAAATATGTGGAGGCAAAACAATATGTTACTAAACAACCAATGGATCACTGAAGAAATTGAAGAGGAAATAAAAAAATACAGAGAGACAAATGACAAAAAAAAGCACGATGATCCAAAACCTTGGGAAACGCAGCAAAACCAGTTCTAAGAGAGAAGTTTATAGGGATACAATATTACGACAGGAAACAAGAAAAATCTCAAGTAAACAAACAAATCTTACACCTAAAGCAACAAGAGAAAGAGGAACAAACAAAACCCAAAGTTAGTAGAAGGAAAAAAATCATAAAGATCAGAGCAGAAATAAATGAAAAATAGACAAAGAAAACTATAGAAAATATCAACGAAACTAAAGCCTGGTTCTTTGAGAAGATTTAAAAAAAAGATAAATTTTTAGCCAGACTCACCAACAAAAGAAGGGAGAGGACTCAAATCAATAACAGTAGAGGGGGGACCTACAAGATGTCAGAGGAGTAAGACGTGGAGATCAACTTCTTCACCACAAATACATCAGAAATACATTTACATGTGGAACAACTCCTACAGAACACCTACTGAATGCTGGCAGAAGACCTCAGACTTACCAAAATGCAAGAAATTTCCCATGTACCTGGGTAGGGCAAAAGAAAAAACAGAGACCAAAGAATAGGGACAGGACCTGCACCTCTGGGAGGGAGCTGTGAAGGAGGAAATGTTTCCACACATTAGGAGGCCTCTTCACTGTCGGACACCGAGGGGTGGGGCGGGAGGCTTTGGAGCCACAGAGGAGGGCGCAGCAATAGGGGTGCAGAGGACAAAGCAGAGAGATTCCCACATAGAGGATCGGTGCTGACCAGCACTCACCAGCCTGAGAGGCTTGACCGTTCACCTGCTGGGGCAGGTGGGAGCTGGGAGTAGAGGCTCAGGCTTCGGAGGTAAGATCCCAGGGAGAGGACTGGGGTTGGCTGCGTGAACACAGCCTGAAGAGGGCTAGTGCACCACAGCTAGCCGGGAGGGAGGCTTGGAAAAAGCATGGAACTGCCTAAGAGGCAAGAGACAATTGTTTCAGGGTTTGAAAGGAGAGGGGATTCAGAGTGCCACTTAAACAAGTGCCAGAGACAGGCATGAGCCACGGCTAGCGGTGTGGACACAAGAGACGGGCATGAAACGCTAAGGCTGCTGCTGCAGCCACCAAGAATCCTGTGTGAAAGCACAGGTAGCTATCCACACCTCCCCTCCTGGGAGCCTACGCAGCCCACCAGTGCCAGGGTGCCGCGATCCAGGGACAACTTCCCCAGGAGAACACATGGCGCACCTCAGGCTGTTGCAACGTCATGCTGGCCTTTGCTGCTGCAGGCTTACCCTGCATTCCATAACCCTCCCTCTCCCCAGCCTGAGTGAGTCAGAGCTCCCTAATCAGGTGGTACTTTAACCCCATCATGTCTGGGTGGGGAACAGAGGCCCTCAGGAAACCTACATGCAGAGGCGGGGCTAAATCCAAAGCTGAACTCCAGGAGCTGTGCGAACAAAGAAGGGAAAGGGAAATTTCTCCCAGCAGCCTCAAGAGCAGCGGATTAAATCTCCACAATTAACTTGATGTACCCTGCATCTGTCGAATACCTGAATAGACAACAAATCATCCCAAAATTGAGGCAGTGGACTTTGAGAGCAACTGTAGACTTGGCGTTTGCTTTCTGCATCTAATTTGTTTCTGGTTTTAGGTTTATCTTAGTTTAGTATTTAGAGCTTATTATCATTGGTAAATTTTATTGATTTGGTTGCTCTCTTCTTTTTATATATATATTTTTTCCCTTTTTCTCTTTTTATGACTATGTATGGGTATGCTTCCTTTTGTGATTTTGTCTGTATAGCTTTGCTTTTCCCATTTGTCCTAGGGTTCTGTCTGTCCTTTTTTTTTCTTTGTATAGTTTTTAGCACTTGTTATCATTGGTGGCTTTGTTTATTGATTTGGTTGCTCTCCTTTCTTTCTTTTTTAAATTACTTTTTAATTTTTTTATTGTTAATAATATTTTTTATTTTAATAACTTTTTAAATTTTACTTCTTTCTTTCCCTTTCTTTCTTTCTTTCCCTTTCTTTCTTTCTTTCTTTCTTTCTTTCTTTCTTTCTTTCTTTCTTTCTTTCTTTCTTTCTCTCTTTTCTTCTGAGCCGTGTGGCTGACAGGGTCTTGGTGCTCTGGCCAGGTGCCACGTCTGAGCCTATGAGGTGGGAGAGCTGAGTTCAGGACATTGATCCACCAGAGACCTCCCAACTCCACATAACATCAAATGGGGAAAGCACTCCCAGAGATCTCCATCTCAGTGCTAAGACCCAGCTCCACTCAATGATCAGCAAACTACAGTGCTGGACAACAAATGCCAAACAAAAAGACAGGAACACAACCCCACTCATTAGTAGAGAGGCTGCCTCAAATCATAATAAGGTCAAAAACACCCCCAAAAAATCACTGAATGTGGTTCTACCCACCAGAAAAAACATGATCTGGGCTCATCCCCCAGAACACAGGCACCAGTTCTCTCCACCAGAAAGCCTACACAACCCACTGAACCAAATGTACCCACTGGGGTCAGACACCAAAAACAATGGAAACTATGATCCTGAAGCCTGTGAAAAGGAGACCCCAAACACAGTAAGTTAAGCAAAATGAAAAGACAGAGAAACACACAGCAAATGAAGGAGCAAGGTAAAAACCCACCAGACCAAACAAATGAGGAAGGAATAGGCAGTTTACCAGAAAAAGAATTCAGAGTAATGATAGTAAAGATGATCTAAAATCTTGGAAATAGAATGGATAAAATAAAAGAGACATTTAAAAGGACCTAGAAGAACTAAATGACAAAGAAACAATGATGAACAACAAAATAAATGAAATTCAAAATTCTCTAGAAGGAATCAATAGCAGAATAACAGAGGCAGACGGATAAGTGACCTGGAAGATAAAATAGTGGAAATCATTACCACAGAGCAGAATAAAGAAAAAAGAATGAAAAAAATTTTGGACAGTCTCGGACTTCTGGGACAATATTAAATCCACCAACATTCAAATAATAGGGGTCCCAGAAGAGGAAGACAAAAATAAAGGGACTGAGAAAATATTACAGGCGATTATAGTTGAAAACTTCCCTAATATGGGAAAGGAAATAGTCAATCAAGTCTAGGAAGCACAGAGAGTCGCATACAGGATAAATCGAAGGAGAAACATGCCAAGACACATACTAATCAAACTATCAAAAATTAAATACAAACAAAAATATTAAAAGCAGCAAGAGTAAAACAACAAATAATATTCAAGGGAATCCCCATAAGGTAGCTGATCTTTCAGCAGAAACTCTGCAAGCTAGAAGGGAGTGGCAGGACATATTTAAAGTGATGAAAGGGAAAAACCTACAATCAACATTACTCTACCCAGCAAGGATCTATTCAGATTTGACGGAGAAATTAAAGCATTTACACACAAGCAGAAGGTAAAAGAATTCAGCACGACCAAACCAGCTTTGCAACAATTGCTAAAGGAACTTCTCTAGGCAGGAAACACAAGAGAAGGAAAAACCAGTGCCATTTCAGTGACATGATAAACACAAAAACCTAATTTCTCTTAGTTGAGTTCACCTGAAGGAATCTGGAACTTAGAGGACATAGTTGAGAACACTAATTCTATAAGTTTGGATTCAAAAAAGAAAAGAGATGAGACAGCCATTGAAGAGGAGAATACATATCACATGAAAATTCCATAGCATGTCAAACATCAGTTGTGACTAATTTTGGAATGGGAAAACAATATTCCTCAATTCCTAAGAATAAAAGTATCTTAAAGTCATCAAATAAAATCTCCATTGGAAAAAAAAAGTAGAAATGAAAAAGAAGAAATTAAAACTGGCAACACAGTAATCCAAAAGATAAGAGACTACTACAAAAAATATATGCCAATAAAACAGACAACCTAGAAGAAATGGACAAATTATTACAAAGATGCAACCTACCAAGACTGAACCAGGAAGAAAGGGAAAATATGAACAGACCAATCACAGGTACTGAAATTGAAACCGTGATTTAAAAACTTCTAACAGGGCTTCCTGGGGGCACAGTGGTTGGGAGTCTGCCTGCTGATGCAGGGGACACGGGTTCGTGCCCCGGTCCAGGAAGATCCCACATGCCGTGGAATGGCTAGGCCCGTGACCCATGGCCGCTGAGCTTGTGTGTCTGGAGCCTGTTGCTCTGCAACAGGAGAGGCCACAACAGTGAGGGGCAAGTGTACCGCAAAAAAAAAAAAAAAAAAAAAAAAAAAAAAAAAAAAAAAACTTCCAACAAACAAAATCCCAGGGTCAGATGGCTTCACAGGCAAAGTCTATCAAACATTTAGAGAAGAGTTAACACCTATCATTCTGAAAGTCTTCCAAATAATTGCAGAGGAAGAAACATTCCCAAGCTCATTTTATGAGGCCACAATCTCCCTGATACCAAAACCAGAAAAAGATACCACAAAAAAAGAAAACTATAGGCCAATATCACTGATGAACATAGATGTGAAAATCCTCAGCAAAATACTAGCAAACAGAATCCAACAGCACCTTAAAAGGACCACACACCATGATCTAGTGGGGTTTATCCCAGGAAAGCAAGGATTCTTTAATATCCACAAATCAATCAGTGTGACACACTATATTATCAAACAGAAAAATAAAAAAAGTACGATAATCTCAATAGATACAAAAAAAGGTTTTGAGAAAATTCAACACCCTTTTAAAGTAAAATCTCTCCAGAAAGTGGGCATTGAGGGAACTTATCTCATCATAATATAGGCCATATATAAAAAACCCACAGCTAACATCATTCTCAATGGTGAAAATTTGAAAGCATTCCCTCTAGGATGAGGAATAAGGCAAGGATGTCCACTGTTACCATGTTTGAGAGCCACAACAACTGCGCCCGTGTGCCACAACTACTGAAGCCCGCATGCTTACAGCCTGTGCCCCGCAACAAGAGAAGCCACCACAAGGGGAAGCCTGTGCACCACAACGAAGAGTAGGCCCCACTTGCTACAACTAGAGAAAGCCCATGCACAGCAACGAAGATTCAGTGCAGAAAAAGACAAAAAAACAAAAAACAAAAAACTGAAATTAGACACTGTCTAACACCGTAGACAAAAATAAATGCAAAATGGGTCAAAGAACTAAATGCAAGGTCAGACGCTATAAAGCTCTTAGAGGAAAACATAAGCAGAACACTGTCTGACATAAATTTCAGCAATATCTTTTTTGATCCACCTACTAGATTAATGAAAATAAAAACAAAATAAACAAATGGGACCTAATTAAACTCAAAAGCTTCTGCACAGCAAAGGAAGCCATAAACAAAACAAAAGACAACCCACAGAATGGGAGAAAATATTTGCAAACAAAGTGGCCAACAAAGGATTAATCTCCAAAAGATAAAAATAGCTCATGCAGTTCAAAAAATAAAGCCACCTAATTAAAACATGGGCAGAATATCTAAATAGACGTTTCTCTAAAAAAGACATACAGATGGTCAAAAAGCACAGGAAAAGATGCTTGACATCACTAATTATCAGAGAAATGAAAATCAAAAGTACAATGCAAGTAAAGTAAAATCAAAGTACACCAGTCAGAATGGCCATCAGCAAAATGTCTACAACAATAAATGCTGGGGAGGGTGTGCAGAAAAGGAAACACTCTTACACTGTTGGAGGGAATGTAAATTGGTACAACCACGATGGAGAACAGTATGGTGGTTCATTAAAAAACTAAAATAGAGGAATTCCCTGGTGGCACAGAGGTTAAGAATCCACCTGCCAATGCAGGGGACATGGGTTCCAGCCCTGGTCCAGGAAGATCCCACATGCCATGGAGCAACTAAGCCCGTGTGCCACAACTACTGAGCTTGCACTGTAGAGCCTGTGAGACACAACTACTGAGCCTGTGTGCCAGAGCTACTGAAGCCCACATGCCTAGAGCCAGTGCTCCACAACAAGAGAAGCCACCGCAATGAGAAGCTCACGAACCACAATGAAGAGTAGCCTCCACTCACTGCAAATACAGAAAGCCTGCATGCAGCAATGAAGACCCAACACAGACAAAAATAAATAAATAAATAAATTAATTAATTTTAAAAAAGGCTAAAATAGAACTACCATATATTCCAGCAATCCCACTCCTTGGCATGTATCCAGAAAAAAACATAATTCAAACAGATACATGCACCACAATGTTCATTGCAGAAAAATTTGCAATAATCAAGACATGGAAGAAACCTAAATGTCCATTGACAGAGGAATAGATAAAAAAGTCACGGTACATATATACAATGGAATACTACACAGTCATAAAAAAGAATGAAATAATGTCATTTGCAGCAAAATGGATGAACCTAAAGATTATCATACTAAGTGAAGTAAGGCAGACAAAGACAAATATCATGATATCACTCCTAAGTGGAATCTATTTTTTTTTTAAAAAGAAAAGAAACAAACGAACATATTTACAAATGGAAATAGACTTACAGATATCGAAAACAAACTCATGGTTACCAAATGGGAAACATGGGGGGAGGAATAAGCTTAGGATAAACACACAGAAACTACTATATGTGATAGATTACCAACAAGGACCTACTGTATAGCACAAGGACCTCTACTCAATATTCTGTGATAACATACATGAGAAAAGAATCTAAAAAAGAATAAATATATGTACTTGTATAACTGAGTCACTTTGATGTACACCTGAAAGTAATACAACATCGTAAATCAACTATACTCCAATAAAATAAAAATAAATAAATAATTTAAAATATGAAAAAAATAAATGTATCTCAAAAAAGTGAAAATGGAAATAAAATATATCGAATCCTATGGGATGCAGGACAGGTACTTCTGAGAGAAATTTTTATGTGATAAGTGTGTATATTAAGGAATTAGAATAATCTCAAAAAGCAACTGAGCTTTACACCTTAGTAAACTAGGAAAAGAACAAATTAAGCTCAAAGTTAGCATAAGGAAGCACATAATAAAGCTCAGAGTGAAAATAAATGATATAGCAAACAGAAAATCTATAAAAAGAATCAACAAAACTAAGAGCTGATTTTTTGAAATGATAGAATGGACAAATCTTTAGTGAGACTACAAAAAAGAGAGGACTCAAATGATATAATTAGAAATGAAAGATAAGACATTGCAAATGATACCACAGAAATGCATAGAATCATAAAAGACTACCATGAACAATTATATGACAACAAATTAGATAACCTAGAAGAAATAGTTAAATTCCTAGAAACACAAAACCTACTAAAACAGAATCAGGAAGATAAAAAAAATCTGAAGAGGCAATTATGAGTAAAATTATTGAATGAGGAATCAGAACCCTCAAACACAGAAAACCCCAGGATCAGAAGGTCTTACTGGGAAATTCTATCTAATACTTTAAAAAGATTTAACATCAATATTTCTCAAAATCTTCCAAAATATTGAAGGGGAAGGAATACTTCCATAATTATTTTACAAGTCCAGCATTACCCTGATACCAAAGCCAGATAAAGAGACTACAAGAAAAGAAGACCATATACCCTTATTCCTGATGATTACAGGGAGATCAGCTCAGTGCTTTGTGACCACCTAGAGGGGTGGGATAGGGAGGGTGGGAGTGAGACACAAGAGGGAGAAGATACGGGTATATATGTATATGTATAGCTGATTCAATTTGTTTTAAAGAAGAAACTAACACATGATTGTAAAGAAATTATACTCCAATAAAGTTGTTTAAAAAATTAGCAAATCAAATTCAATAACACACTAAAAGGAATATACAATATTACCAAGAAAGATTTGTCTCTGGGATGCTAGAATGGTTCAATAAAGACAAATCAATAAATGTAATATAATAACACACTAACAGAATGAAAGATAAAAATCATGTGATCTACTCAATAGGTGCAGAAAAGTCATTTGATAACATACAACATCATTTTGCAATAAAACACTCAAAATATTGGTTATAGAAGGGAAATACCACAACATGATAAAGACTGTATACTACAAACCCACAGCTATCACTGTACTCAAGGGGGACAAATTGAAATCTTTTCCTATAAAATTAGAAAAAAGGAAAGGTTGCCCATTCTCACCACTCTTATTCAATATATTACTGAAAGTCCTCCCAAATCGGGCAAGGCAAATAAATGCATCCAAATCAGCAAGAAAGAAGTAAAATTGTCATTATTCACAAATGATATGATTTTATGTATACAAAATCCCACAGGCTCAACCAAAAATCTGTTGAAATTAATCAAGGAATTCAGTAAAGTTGCAGGATGTAAAATCAACATACAGAAGTTAGTTGAATTTATACACACTAAAAATAAAATATCTGAAAAAATAGAGAAAACCATTTCATTCACAGTAACAGAAAGAAAATTCTAGGAATAAGTTTAAACAAGGAAGTGAAATATCTGTACCATAAAAACTGTAAGACTTCATTGGAAGGAACTGAAGAAAATACAAACAAATGGAAGGACATCCCATGTTCATGGATCTGGAGTTAATATTATTAAAATGCCCATACTATCCGAAGCCATAGATTCAATGTAATCCTTATCAAAATTCCAATGAAAGTTTTCATAGAAATAGAAAAAAATCCTAAAACTTATATAAATCCACAAAAAAACATGAATAGACAAAACGGTCCTCAGAAAAAAGTGAACAAAGGCAGAGGTATCACTCCTCCTGTTTTCAAACTACACTACAAAATCTATAGTTATTAAAACGCTATGGTACTGGCATAAAGAGACACATAGACAAATGAAACAAAATTAAGAGCCCCAAATTGCACCCTTGCATATATGATTAACTAATATTTGACAAGGGAGCAAAGTTACCCAATGGGTAAGGGACATTGTTCAACAAATGGTGTTGAGAAAACTAGATAAATACATGCAGAACAATGAAATTGGACCACTATTTTCACCACTCACAAGAATTAACTTGAAATGGATCAAATACTTAAATTAAGACCTGACACCATAAAACTCCTAGAAGAAAATGTAGAGAAGGTCTTTGACATTGGTCTTGGCATGATACCAAAGCACAAATGACAAAAACAAAAATCAACAAGGGACTACATCAAACTTAAAAGCTTCTGTACAGCAAAAGAAACAATCAACAAAATGAAAAGGTAACCTACAGAATGGGAAAATAATGTGCAAATCATATATCAGATGAGTTAATATCTAAAATATATAAAGAACTCATACAACTCAATAGTAAAATAAACAAGCAAACAAAAAAAAACACACCATGCAATTTAAAAAGTGGGCAGAGGAGGTAAAGAGATATTTTTCCGACTTTCTGAAGATGGTTGAAGAGTAAGAGGTGGATATCACCTTCCTCCCCACAGATACACCAGAAATACATCTACACATGGAACTGCTCCTATAGAACACCCACTGAATGCTGGCAGAAGACCTCAGACCTCCCAAAAGGCAAGAAACTCCCCACGTACCTGGGTAGGGCAAAAGAAAAAAGAAAAAAGAGAGACAAAAGAATAGGGATGGGACCTGCACCAGTGGGAGGGAGCTGTGAAGGAGGAAAGGTTTCCACTCACTAGGAAGCCCCTTTGCAGGTGGAGACTGCGGGTGGCGGAGAGGGAATCTTCAGAGCCTCGGAGGAGAGCACAGCAACAGGGGTGCAGAGGGCAAAGTGGAGAGATTCCCGCACAGAGGGTCAGTGCCGATCAGCATTCACCAGCCCGAGAGGCTTGTCTGCTCACCGGCTGGGGCAGGCGGGGTTGGGAGCTGAGGCTTGGGTTTCGGTCAGATCGCAGGGAGAGGACTGGTGGCATGAACACAGCCTGAAGGGGTTAGTGCACCACGGCTACCCGGAGGGAGTCTGGGAAAAAGTTGACCTGCCAAAGAGGCAGGAGACTTTTTCTTCCCTATTTGTTTCCTGGTGCGCAAGGAGAAGGTATATAGAGTGCTGCTTAAAGGATCTCCAGAGACAGGCGGGATTCACGGCTAACAGCACAGACCCTAGAGATGGGCATGAGATGCTAAGGCTGCTGCTGCTGCCACCAAGAAGCCTGTGTGCAAGCACAGGACACTCTCCACACCTCCGCTCCCGGGAGGCTGTGCAGCCCGCCACTGCCAGGGTCCCGTGATCCAGAGACAACTTCCCCGGGAGAATGCACGAAGCGCCTCAGGCTGCTGCAAGGTCATGCTGGCCTGTGCCACTACAGCAGGCTATCCCCGCACTCCGTGCCCCTCCTTCCACCGGGCCTGAGTGAGCCAGAGCCCCCAAATCAGCTGCTCCTTTAACCCCGTCCTGTCTGAGCGAAGAACAAACACCCTCAGGTGACCTACATGCACAGGTGGGGCCAAATGCAAATGTGAACCACGGGAGATTGGGGAAAAAAAAGAGAAAGGGAAATTTTCTCCCAGCAGACTCAGGAGAAGTAGATTAAATCTCCACAATCAACTTGATGTACCCTGCATCTGTGGAATATTTGAATATAAAACGAGTCATCCCAAATTGAGGAGGTGGACTTAGATAGCAAGATATATTATTTTTCCCCTTTTCCAATTTTTGTGAGTGTGTATGTGTATGCTTCTGTGTGAGACTTTGTCTGTATAGTTTTGCTTTCACCATTTGCCCTAGGGTTCTGTCCGTCCGTATTTTTTTTTAATTAAAAATTTTTTTCTTAATAATTATATTTTATTTTATTAACTTTATTTTATTTTATTTTACCCTCTTCCTTTCTTTCTTTCTGACTAATTTTTCTCCCTTTTATTCTGAGCAGTGTGGATGAAAGGCTCTTGGTGCTCCAGCCAGGAGTCAGTGTTCTGCCTCTGAGGTGGGAAAGCCAACTTCAGGACACTGGTCCACAAGACACCTCCAAGCTCCACATAATATCAAATGGCGAAAATCTCCCAGAGATCTCCAGCTCAACACCAAGACCCAGCTTCACTCAACGAACAGCAAGCTAAAGTGCTGGACACCCTATGCCAAACAACTAGCAAGACAGGAACACAGCCTCACCGATTAGCAGAGAGACTGCCTCAAATCATAAAAAGGCCACAGACACCCCAAAACAAACCACCAGACGTGGACCTGACCAACAGAAATACAAGATACAGACTCATCCACCACAACACAGGCACTAGTCCCCTCCACCAGGAAGCCTACACAACCCACTGAAATAATTTCAGCCACTGAGGACAGACATCAAAAACAATGAGAACTACAAACCTGCAGCCTGCAAAAAGCAGACTGAAACCACAGTAAGATAAGCAAAATAAGAAGACAGAAAATCACACAGCAGACGAAAGAGCAAGATTAAAATGCACCAGACCTAACAAATGAAGAGGAAATAGGCAGTCTACCTGAAAAAGAATTCAGAATAATGATAGTAAAGATGACCGAAAATCATGGAAACAGAATAAAGGAAATGCAAGAAACAGTTAACAAGGCCTTAGCAGAACTAAAGAGGAAAGAAGCAATGATGAACATAATAAATGAAATTAAAAATACTTAAGAAGGTATCAATAGCAGAATAACTGAGGCAGAAGAAAGGATAAGTGATCTGGAAGATAAAGTAGTGGAAATAACTACTGCAGAGCAGAATAAAGAAAAAAAAGAATGAAAAGAATGGAGGACAGTCTCAGAGACCTCTGGGACAACATTAAATGCACCAACATTCGAATTATAGGGGTCCCAGAAGAAGAAGAGGAAAAGAAACGGACTGAGAAAATATTTGAAGAGATTATAGTTGAAAACATCCCTAATATGGGAAAGGAAATAGTTAATCAAGTCCAGGAGGCACAGAGAGTGCCATACATGATAAATCCAAGGAGAAACACACCAAGACACATATTAATCAAACTGTCAAAAATTAAATACAAAGAAAACATATTAAAAGCAGCAAGGGAAAAAGAAACAAATAACACACAAGGGAATCCCCATAAGGTTAACAGCTGATCCTTCAGCAGAAACTCTGCAAGCCAGAAGGGACTGGCAGGACATATTTAAAGTGATGAAGGAGAAAAATCTACAACCAAGATTATTCTAGCCAGCAAGGATCTCATTCATATTTGATGGAGAAATTGAAAACTTTACAGACAAGCAAAAGGTGAGAGAGTTCAGCACCACCAAACCAGCTTTAAAACAAATGCTAAAGGATCTTATCTAGGCAAGAAACACAAGGAAAATACCTACAATAACAAATGCAAAACAATTAAGAAAATGGGAATAGGAACATACATATCGATAATGACCTTAAATGTAAACGGATTAAATGCTCCCACCAAAAGACACAGACTGTCTGAATGGATACAAAAACAAGACCCATATATATGCTGTATACAAGACACCCACTTCATATCTAGAGACACATAACGACTGAAAGTAAGGGGATGGAAAAAGTTATTCCATGCAAATGGAAACCAAAAGGAAGCTGGAGCAGCAAATCTAATATCAGACAAAATCGACACTAAAATAAAGACTATTAGAAGAGACAAAGAAGCACACTACATAATGATCAAGGGACTGATAAAAGAAGAAGATATAACACTTGTAAATATTTATGTACCCAAAATAGGAGCACCTCAATACATAAGGCAAATACGAACAGCCATAAAAAGGGAAATCGACAGTAACAGATTCATAGCAGAGGACTTTAACACTCCACTATCACCAATGGACAGATCATCCAAAATGAAAATAAATAAGGAAATCCAAGCTTTAAATGATACATTAAACAATATGGACTTAATTCATATTTATAGGACATTCCATCCAAAAACAACAGATTACACATTTTTCTCAAGTGCTCATGGAACATTCTCCAGGATCGATCATATCTTGGGTCAGAAATCAAGCCTTGCTAAATTTACGAAAATTGAAATTGTATCAAGTATCTTTTCCAACCACAACGCTATGAGGCTAGAAATCAATTACAGGAAAAGATCTGTAAAAAATAAAAACACATGGAGGCTAAACAATACACTACATAATAACGAAGTGATCACTGCAGAAATCAAAGAAGAAATAAAAAATTACCTAGAAATAAATGACAATGGAGACACAATGCCCCAAAACCTGTGGTATGCAGCAAAAGCAGTTTAAGAGGGAAGTTTCTAGCAATACAATCCCACCTTGAGAAACAGGAAATATCTCGAATAAACAACCTAACCTTGCACCTAAAGCAATCAGCGAAAGAAGAACAAATATATCCCAAAGTTAGAAGAAGGAAAGAAATCATAAAGATCAGATCAGAGATAAATGAAAAATAAATGAAGGAAAGGATAGGAAAGATCAATAAAGCTAAAAAGTTGGTTCTTTGAGAAGATAAACAAAATTGATAAACCTTGAGCCAGACCAATCAAGAAAAAAAGGGAGAAAACTCAAATCAATAGAATTAGAAATGAAAAAGGAGAAGTAACAAATAATACTGCAGGAATATAAAAGATCATGAGAGATTACTACAAGCAATTCTATGTCAATAAAATGGACAAACCGGAAGAAATGGACAAATTCTTAGAAAAGCACAATGTGCCAAGACTGAATCAGGAAGAAACAGAAAATATGAACAGACCAATCACAAGCACTGAAATTGAAACTGTGATTAAAAATCTTCCAACAAACAAAAGCCCAGGAAGAGATGGCTTCACAGGCGAATTCTATCAAATATTTAGAGAAGAGTTAACACCTATCATTCTCATACTCTTCCAAAATATAGCAGAGGGAGGAACACTCCCCAACTCATACTACGAGGCCACCCTCTCCTTGATACCAAAACCAGACAAGGATATCACAAAGAAAGGAAACTACAGGCCAATATCACTGATGAACCTAGATACAAAAATTGTGAACAAAATACTAGCAAACAGAATCAAACAGCACATTAAAAGGATCATACACCATGATCAAGTGGGGTTTATTCCAGGAATGCAAGGATTCTTCAATATAGGCAAACCAATAAATATGATACCCCATATTAACAAACTGAAGGAGAAAAACAATATGGTCATCTCAATAGATGCAGAGAAATCTTTCGATAAAATTCAACACCCGTTTATGATCATAACCCTCCAGAAAGTAGGCATAGAGGGAACTTTCCTCAACATAATAAAGGCCATATATGACAAACCCACAGCCAACATTGTCCTCAATTGTACATAATTGAAAATATTTCCACTAAGATCAGGAAGAAGACAGGGTTGCCCACTCTCCCCATTCTTATTCAACATGATTTTGGAAGTTTTAGGCACAGCAATCAGAGAAGAAAAGGAAATAAAAGGAATCCAAATTGGAAAAGAAGAAGTAAAGCTGTCACTGTTTGCAGATGACATGATTCTATACATAGAGAATCCGAAAGATGCTACCAGAAAACTACTAGAGCTACTCAATGAATTTGGTAAAGTAGCAGGATACAAAATTAATGCACAGAAATCTCTTGCATTCCTATACACTAATGATGAAAAATCTGAAATTGAAATCAAGAAAACAGTCCCATGTACCATTGCAACAAAAAATAAAATATCTAGGAATAAACCTACCTAAGGAGACAAAAGACCTGTATGCAGAAAATTATGACACTGATGAAAGAATTTAAAGATGATAGAAATAGATGGAGAGATATACCATGTTCTTGGTTTGGAAGAATCAACATTGTGCAAGTGACTCTACTACCCAAAGCAATCTACAGATTCAATGCAATCCCTATCAAACTAACACTGGCATTTTTCACAGAACTAGAACAAAAAGTTTCACAATTTGTTTGGAAACACAAAAGACCCCGAATAGCCAAAGAAATGTTGACAACGAAAAACGGAGCTGGAGGAATCAGGCTCCCTGACTTCAGACTATACTACAAAGATACAGTAATCAAGTCAGTATGGTACTGGCATGAAAACAGAAATATAGATCAATGGAACCGGATAGAAAGCCCAGAGATAAACCCATGCACATATGGTCACCTTATCTTTGAAAAGGAGGCAGGAATGTACAGTGCAAAAAGGACAGCCTGTGCAATAAGTGGTGCTGAAAAAACTGGACAGGTACATGTAAAAGTATGAGATTAGAACACTCCCTAACACCATACACAAAAATAAGCTCAAAATGGATTAAAGACCTAAATGTAAAGCCAGAAACTATGAAACTCTTCGAGGAAAACGTAGGCAGAACACTGTATGTCATAAATCACAGCAAGATCCTTTTTGACCCACCACCTAGAGAATTGGAAATAAAAACAACAACAACAACAACAACAACAAAAATGGGACCTAATGAAACTTCAAAGCTTTTGCACAGCAAAGGAAACCATAAACAAGACCAAAAGACAACCCTCAGAATGGGAGAAATATGTGGAAATCAAGCAACTTACAGAGGATTATTCTCCAAAATTTACAAGCAGCTCATGCAGCTCAATCAGAAAAAAACAAACAACCCAATTCAAAAATGGTCAGAAGACCTAAATAGACATTTCTCCAAAGAAGATATACAGATTGCCAACAAACCTATGAAAGAGTGCTCAACATATTAATCAGTAGAGAAATGCAAATCAAAACTACAATGAGATATCATCTCACACTGGTCAGAATGGCCATCATCAAAAAATCTAGAAAGAATAAATGCTGGATAAGGTGTGGAGAAAAGTGAACACTGTTGCGCTGCTGGTGGGAATGTGAATTGGTACAGCCACTATGGAGAACAGTATGGAGCTTCCTTAAAAAACTACAAATAGAACTTCCATATGACTGAGCAATCCCACTACTGGGCATATATATTGAGAAAACCATAATTCAGAAATAGTCATGTACCAAAATGTTCATCACAGCTCTATTTACGATAGCCAGGAAATGGAAGCAACCTAAGTGTCCATCATCAGATGAATGGATAAAGAAGATGTGGCACATATATACAATGGAATATTACTCAGCCATAAAAAAAGAAATTGAGTTATTTGTAGTGAGGTAGATGGACCTAGAGTCTGTCATACAGAGTGAAGTAAGTCAGAAAGAGAAAGACAAATACCATATGCTAACACATATATATGGAATCTTAAAAAAAAAAGAAAATGTCATGAAGAACCTAGGGGTAAGACAGGAATAAAGACACAGACCTACTAGAGAATGGACTTGAGGATATGGGGAGGGGGAAGGGTAAGCTGTGACAAACTGAGAGAGTGGCATGGACATATATACATCACCAAATGTAATATAGATAACTCGTAGGAAACAGCCTCATAGCACAGGGAGATCAACTCTGTGCTTTGTGACCACCTTGAAGGGTGGGATAGGGAGGGTGGGAGGGAGTGAGATGCAAGAGGGAAGAGATATGGGAACATATGTATATGTATAACTGATTCACTTTGTTATCAAGCAGAAACTAACACACCATTGTAAAGCAAGTATACTGCAATAAAGATGTAAAAAAAATACCCCAAAAAACAAAAAACAAAAAACCTGACAGACCACATAGTAAAAGCTAAAGAAAAGGATGGTTTAAAGGCAGTATAGAAGGTATAAATGCAAAGGCAACCACCAGATCAAAAAAATGTAATTTAAATATCTCTGAAATAACATTAAGTGCTCGAATATTAACTTTATTGAAGTTCCAGAAGAAGAGAGAAGGGGATCAAAAAAGTATTAGAATAATTTATGGCTGAAAACTTCCTAAACCTGAAGAAGGAAACAGATATCCATGTACAGTAAGAAGGAGAGTCCCAAACAAGATGAATCCAAACAGCCCCACACCAAGACATATCATAATTAAAATGGCAAAATTTAAAGCTGTGGTAGCAGTACATATATAAGAACAATTAAATGTTAAAACAAATTGTATAATGAAACAAATATAAGGGGATTATATAGTGATACAGGGATCAATATAAAGAAAAGGCTATAACATGGATTAACATATATATGTGTGTATTTACCTATATAATTATATATATATAATTATATCAAGCCTTTTTTTCAACTACAACAGTATGAAACTGAAAACAACCATAGAAAGGAAATTGGGAAAGGAACAAACACATGGAGACTAAACAACATGAAACTAAAAAAAAAAGCATCAATGAAGAAATCAAATGGAAAAATCAGAAAATACCTTGAAACAAATGACAATGGAAACAACACTCCAAAATCTATGACATGCAGCAAAAACTGTTCTAAGAAAGAAGTTTATACTAATACAAGCTTTCCTCAGGAAATAAATCAAGTTCAAATAAACCACCTAACCTACCAACTAAAAAAATTAGAAGAAAGAACAACAAAGACCAAAGTAAACAGACAGGAAATAAATAAAATAAAGATTAAAAAAATAGAAAAAATAAACAAAATTGATGAACCCTTATCCAGGCTCACAATGAAGAAAAGAGAGAGGACCCAAATAAACAAAATAAGAGTGAAAGAGGAGAAGTAACAACAGTTATCACAGAGATACAAAAAATCATAAGAGAATGGTATGAACAGCTTTATGCCAATAAATTGGTCAACCTAAAAGAAACTGACAAATATCTAGAAACATACAGCCTGCCAAGAATTAATTAAGAAGAAACCGATAGTTTGAATAGACCAATCAGTAATATGGAAGTTGAATTTGTAATAAAAAATTTCCCAGCACACAAAAGTCCAGAACTCGTTGGCTTCACAGGGGAATTCTACCAAACCTATAAAGAAGAACTAATACCTAACCTTCACAAACTATTCCAAAAATTTGAAGAGGGTGGAAAAATCCAAAATTCATTCTACAAGGCCACCATTACCCAAATACCAACCAAAGGCAATATAAAAAAGTTACAGGCAAATATCTTCGATAAATATAGATGCAAAAATCCTCAGCAGAATATTAGCGAACTAAGCCCAAGAATACATAAAAAGTAACATACAGCATGATCAAGGTGGATATATTCCAAGGTCACAAGTATAGTTCAACATTGGCAAGTAAATCAATGTGATACACCACATTAACAAAAAAATCAAATGATCATCTCAATAGATGTAGAAAAAGCATATGACAAAATTCAACATCCATTCATGATAAAATCTTTCATCAAAGTGTGTATAGAGGGAACATATCTCAACATAATAAAGGCCATTCATGACAAACTCACAGCTAACATCATACACAACAGTGAAAAGCTGAAAACCTTTCTCCTAAATTTAGAAACGAATCCAGGATGCCCACTCTCACTACTTCTATTCAGCATAGTATGGGAATACCTAGCCACAGCAAGCAGACAAGAAAAAGAAATAAATAGTATCCAAATTGGAAGAGAAGAAATGAAATGGTAACTATTTACAGATGACATGATACATTATGTAGAAAACCCTGAAGTCTCCACACAAAATCTATTACAACTAACAAATGACTCAGCAAAGTTGCAAGATACAAGATTTATATATAAAAATCTATTACTTTCCCATAAACTAGTACTGAAATATCAGAAAGAGAAAGTTTAAAAATCCTGTTTAATATCACATCGAAAAGAACAAAATACCTGGGAATTAACTTAACCAAGTAGTTGAAAGACCTATACTCTGAAAACTATAAAATATTTATAAAGGAAATTCAAGATGATACAAAGAAGTGGAAAGATGTCCTTGTATTAGAAGAATTAATATTGTTAAAATGACTATACTACCCAAAGCAATCTACAGATGTAATGCAATCCCTATCAAAAGCCCATGACATTTTTCACAGAACTAGAACAAATTATCATAAAATTCATATGAAACCTCAAAAGATCGAGAATATTCAATGCAATCTTGAGAATAAAGAATGAAGCTGGGAGTATCACCTTTCCTGTCTTTAGACTATAATACAAAGCTACAGTAATCAAAGAAGCATGATAATGGCAACAAAACAGACATAGATCAATGGAACAAAATAGAGAGCCCAGAAATAAACACATGCACATATGGTCAATTAATCTATGGTAAAGGTGCCAAGAATACACAATGGAGAATAGATATTCTCTTCAAGAAGTGGTGCTGGGGAAAACTAGACAGGTAAATGTAGAAAAATGAGATTAGAACATTACCTGACACAATATACAAAGTAAACTCAAAATGACTTAAACGTAAAACCTGAAATCATAAAACTCCTAGAAGAGAAAATCGGCAGAACACTCTTTGTCATAAGGTGTAGCAATATTTTTTTAGATCTGTCTCCTAAGGAAAAAGAAATAAAAGCAATAAAACAAACAAACAAACAAAAATAAAAATGAAGGGGATCTAATTAAACTTAAAAGCTTTTGCACAGCAAAGGAAACCATTGACAAAACAAAAAGACAACCTATGGAATGGGAAAAATTATTTGCAAATTCTGTGACTGAAAAGGGGTTAATATCCAAAATAATTAAACAGCTCATACTACTCAATAAAAAACAAACAAACAACCCAATCGAAAATTGGGCAGAAGACCTGAATAGTCTTTTTTTTCAAAGAAGACATACAGATGGCTAACAGCCACATGAAAAAATGCTCAACTTTGCTAATATTAAAGAAATGCTACTCAAAACAACGAGATATCACCTCACACCTGTCAGAATAGTTATCACTAAAAATTCTACAAATAACAAATGTCAGCAAGTATTTGGAGAAAAGAGAAAACTTGTATACTATTGGTGGGAAGGTAAATTGGTGCAGCCACTATGGAACACAGCATGAAGTTTGTTAAAAAAAACTAAGTATAAAACTACCATATGATCCAGCAATTACACTCCCGTATATATATCCATAAAAAAATTAAAACACTCTTTTGAAAAGATATATGCACTCCAACGTTCATAGCAGCACTCTTTACTGTAGCCAATGTAATACAGCACCCCAAATGCCCATGAACAGCAAATGTAAAAAAAAAATGTGATTATATATATATACAATGGAATATTAGTTAGATATAAAAAATAAATTAATTCTCCCATTTGCAGCAACATAGATGTACCTAGAGAATAGTATGCTTAGTGAAATAAGTTAGACAGTGAGAGACAAATACTATATGATATCACGTGCATGTGGAATTTAAAAATAATACAAATGAGTATATATTCAAAACAGAAACAGACTCACAGATATAGAATACAAACTACTGTTTCCTAAAGAGAAGAGCTGAGGTGGTGGGAGCAAATTAGGTATATGGAATTAAGAGATACAAACAACTATGTTTAAAATAGATAAGAAATAAGGATTTATTGTGTAGCACAGGGAATTATATTCATTATCTTAATAACTTTTAATGGAGTATAATCTATAAAAATACTCAATCACTCTGCTTTACACCTGGAACTAATATAATATTGTAAAGCAACACTACTTCATTAAAGAAAGAAGTGAAACTTTCCCTATTTGAAGATTGTTTACACAAAAATGCCAAAGTATATACAAAATTTCCTAGAACTAATAAATGAGTTCAGCAAGATCTCAGGATACAAGATCAATATACAAAATTATTTGTATTTTTATATCTAGCAATGAACACAAGGAAACTGAAATTTAAAATATGATATTGTTAACAATTGTTTCCCAAACTAACAAAATATATATATAAGATATGCTGAAAACTACAAAACACTGATAAAAGCTATCAATGGAGGTGTAAATAAATAGACAATACCAAATGTGGTCATGGATTGGAACACTCAACATAGTAAATATGTCAATTCTACACAAATTGATATACAAGTTTAATGCGGTTACTATCAAAATCCCAGCAAGAATTTTCATAAATATAGACAAGATTATTCTAAAATGGGTATGAGGAAAAAATGGAGCTAGACTAGCTAAAATAATTTTGAAAGGAAGAATAGAGTGGGAGAAATCATTTTACCTATTTTTAAGATGTATTATGTAGCCTCAGTAATGAAGAGTAACTGGTACTTGCAGAGGGATACACGCATAGATCAAGGGAACTTAACAGGGAACCCAGAAATGGCCCCACAAAATCGTGGCCTAATTAAAGATAGCCTTTTCAACAAACGGTGCTGGAGAAATTGGTTATTAATAAACAAAAAAAAATTAGATAAACCTCACACTTTATACAAAAATGAACTTGAAATGGATAATAATACAAAAAGCAGAAAAAATCAATCATAGATTTATATGTAAAATAATAAATATTTTCCAAGACAACACAGGAGATTATACTCAAGATCTATCTAGGTCTTCATGAAAGGTTATTAGATATGACATCAGAGGCATGAACCATAGAAAATATATCAGTAACTTGTTTTTTTTAAATAAAATAAAACCATTTTGTTCTGCAAAGAAGAAAGGACAAGCTACAGACCTGAGAAAATATTGGCAAACCATGTGGTCTTACAAAAGACATGTCTAGAATAAATAAAAACCCTTAAAACTCATCAGCAGAAAATCAAACAGTTTAGTAGGAAAATGGGCAAAAGACATGAAGAGACATGAGCAGACCTTTTGAAGAGGAAATGTGGGTGACAAATAAGTACATGAAACAATGTTCAACATCACTAGCCATTAGGGAAATGCACAGTAATACCACTGTGAACTATCACTACATCCTTATTAAAACAATTAAAATTTTAAAAATGACAATGTCAATTGCTGACAAGTTTTCAGAAAAACTGAATATATTCTACATTCTAGATAAGAATGTAGAAAGTTACTTCCATTCTGGAAAATAGTTTGACAGTTTATTAAAAACTTAAACATACAATTAACCATATAATCTGGTAATCAAACTCTTGGGCATATATCCAATAGACATGAAAACATATCTCCATACAGACAGGTGAACACAATTTTTCATATAGTTTCATTTATAATAGCCCCAAACTAAAAACAACAAAAGTGTCTTACATTAGGTAAACAATTAAACACACTGAGGTACATCTGTATTATAGAATGCTACTCATAACAAGAAGGGATAAATTATTTATACACAGGAAAACTTGGATGGACCTCAAGGGCATTATGACGGGTTAAAAAAAAAAAGCCAATCACAAAAGATCACGTACTGAATGATACATTTTATAAAATATGGTATTAGTGAAAAAAATATAGAAATGGAGAAAAATTGTCAGGCATAGTAGAAGAGCAGGATAGGAGGGAAGTTGTCACTATAAAGAGATAGCAAGAGGGGGATGTTTCTGGTGATCGAATAGTTCTGTATCTTGATCGTGGTGGTGGGTATATGAATCCACATGTGTGACAAAATAATGCAGATCTATATACATACTTTATACCATTATCAATTTTCTGTATTGATATTATACTACAGTTAGGTAACATGTAACCAATAACAAAGTGAAGGGTACATATGATCCCTCTGTACCATCTTTTCAACTTCCTATGTATCTAAAGTTACTTCAAAAGAAAAAGTTTAAAAGTAGAGCAAAGTCGGGGGAGTGGGATGAATTGGGAGATTGGGATTGATATATGTACACTATTATATATAAAATGGACAACATACTGTAATGAGAACATACTGTATAGCACAGGGAACTCTACTCAATGCTCCGTGGTGACCTAAATGGAAAGGGAATCTGAAAAAGAGTGGATATATGTGTATGTATAACTGATTCACTTTGCTGTACAGCAGAAATTAACACAACATTGTAAAGCAGCTATACTCCAGTTATTTTTTTAAAATTAAAAAAGTAGACAAATGTAATCATTATGTTGGTAGATTAAGTAAATTCTCTGATAGAAAAATTAGACCCATATCTTTGTATTCTTCACAGTACCTAAAACAATGCCTTGTACCTGGTCAGTAAATGTTAGTACTGTGGTCAGTAAACATTTCTTGATTAAATGAAAATAGAAAGTGACAGAAACACTTAGTAAAAGCTAAAGACTCAGCAGATATTATAGTTATTGTGAGATCTCTTTGTATGGTTATGGAAGACCAAATGAAACAAAAGTTAGCACGGGATTTGGAATAGCAGTCAGTTTTTCTCTAATCTTCTAATGTGTTCTTTCCCTCAAGGGAAAACAAAAATTAGCAAATAAATGCTTTCAAAATGGTGTGAACTTGGTGATGTCAGCAAGATGGTGGACTAAGAAAAGAAGGTCCAGGCCCTTGTTATAGTTAAGTTAACAAAACATAAATTAACAAAAATATAAGACCCAAACTACATTTGTGATAACTCTAGAAAGCAGTTAAGAACCTGCAGCACACAAGCAAATGCAAAACCAAGAAAAACTGCACCAAAAAGGGTATAAAATTCATGGAATTTTGCTAGCCTTTTCCCCTCCCCCTACACAGCTCAGCACTGCACAATTAGGAGTAAGCTTCCTAATTCATGGAGGACTCTTGAGATGTAAAGAGTAGAACATGCATCCAAACTTCTGGCTTGTCTGAGGGCTTCCCAAAGGCCTGGTTTCCCTTTTGCCTGAATCAGAGCACCAGTGAGAACAGCAGCATAGTTTGAATACTAGGTTAAGGGGTGATGAAAACAAAAGTAAACATGGGGACATATTACAGCAGTAAGGAGTCTGCAGTTTAGTGAGTAGGTGCCAGATAAGTAACAGATTACAGGCACAGAAATACAATGGAAAATGAAACCAAAACCTCCTGAGAAGAAGCAGGGGTGAGTCTCAGGGAAATTAAGGAAGATAAAAGCAGCTGTATATACTAGAATAAAAATGCATACACAAGACCAATGGGGACATATCCCTAGAAGAAATTGGAGAGATCACAGAATCTCTAGCTGGGCTGATTTCAGAAAGTCTTTACTTGTACAAAACCAATCTGTAAAAGATGGGAGAGGTGGGCCTTTTTAAAAATGCCAAAATCTCAACAAAAATTGCAAGGCAAAGAAAGGGGGAAATGGCCCAATCAAATGAATACAATAAATCTCCAGAAACTGACCCTATAGAACAGCAAATCTCTGATTTACATGAAAAATAACTTAACCATCTTAAAAATGCTCAATGAGCTAAAAGAGAACACTGATAGAAAACTAAGTGAAATCAGGAAAATGATACATGAACAAAATGAGAATATCAACAAAGAGATAGAAACTATAAAATAGAACCAAACAGAATTCTGGAGCTAAAAAAACACAATAACTAAACGAAAAAATTATTTGGGATTCAAAAGAAGCCTTGCTTAGTCAGAAAAAAGAATCAGCAAACTTGAAGAAAAGTTCTTTAAAATTAAGTCAGAGGAGCAAAATGAAAAACAAAAAGAAAGAATGAAGGAATGTGAATAGAGCATAAGGAACACATATAAAACCATCAAGAGGACTAATACATACAATATGGGAGTCCCAGAAGGAGAAGACAGAGCAAAAGGAGCACAGAGATTACTTGAAGCAATAATGAACAGGAACTTCCCAAATTTGAGGAAAGAAATGTACATAAAAATTCAATAAGTTCAACAAACTCCAACCAGGATAAACCCAGAGACCCACACCAAGACACATAATCAAACAGTCAAAAGTCAAAGACAGAGAATCTTGAAAGCAGCAAGGGAAAAGTAATATGTCACACAAAAGGGAGTTTCTCTAAGATTTTCAGAGGATTTCTCAGGAGAAAATTTGCAGGCCAGAAGTCAGTGAAATGATATATTCAAAGGGCTTAAAAAAGGCATGTTAACCAAAAATACCATATCCAGCGAAGCTGTCCTTCAAAAGTGAAGGAAAAATTAAAACTTTGCAAGATAAATAAAAGCTAGACCTGCACTAGAAGAAATGATAAAGGGAGTCCTTCAAGTTGAAAGGAAAGGACACTAGACAGCTACATGAAGCCATATGAAAATATAAAGTTCTCCAGTAAAAGTAAATACATGACAAACAAAAACACGTATATTATTGTAATTTTGGTGTGTAATTCTACTTTTAATTATTTTACAGAATTTAAAAGACAAAAGCATAAAAATAAGTCTATGTTGATAGGTACATATTCACATCACTATATGAATATACAAAAACGTAAATTTTCACATCAATAATATAAAGTAGGGGGCAGAGCTTTTAAAGGAGTTGAGGTTTGTATGCAATTGAAGTTAAATTGATATCAGTTTCAAATAGATTGTTATAACTTTAAGATGTTTTACATAACCTATATGTTAACCACAAATAAATTATCTATAATACATACACACAAAAAATGAGAAGGAGAAGAAATGGATAAAAAAGACAAAATATATACAGAAAACTAAATGGCAGTAGTAACTTTTTCCCTATCAGTAATTAAATCTAAATAAATTAAACTTCCTAATCAAAATACATAGATCAACTAAATGGATGAAAACAGAATCTAATTATATGCTGTCTACAAGAGACTCACTTTAGATCTAAGGATACATATAGGCTGAAAGTGAAACAATGGAAATAGATATTCCATGTCCATAGTAAGCAAAAGGGACCAGAGGTGGATAAACTAATATCAGATAAAATAGACTTTTAAGTAAAAAACTGTTGCAAGACAAGGAAGATATTATATAATGATAAAAGGGTCAACTTACCAGGAATATATAATTATAAACATATGTGCACCAATCATTAGAGATCCTGAATATGTAAAACAAACAGTAGTAACTAAATTCATACAGAAAGGAAGTAAAGGGGTGGTTGCCTAGGGCTATGGGGAGGGGCAGTTAATGTTTAATGGGTATAGAGTTTCAGTTTTGCAAGATGAGAAAATTCAGGATATCTGTTGCAAAAAGTGTGAATATGCTTTAACACTACTGAACTGTACACTTACAAATGGTTAAGGTGGTAATTTTTATATTATGTGGTTTTCTCTGAAACACAAATAAAAATGAAAATATTATTTTAAAATGGTGGGAGTGCTCCATAGAGAGATATAACATATGTTATAACTGGCATAACTGCATCATTACACATTCAAGCTTCATTAGGCAGTTTCATTTGTGGAAGACGTGTATTAAAAAGGTGAGTTAATTTCATCACTCGCCCTTTCTTTTCACTCACCAGTTCACATAATAAGCTAAAATGTGATCAAGTAATATGTTTATGGAGTAATGAACATTGTTCAATTTTTTTTAAAGTAAAACTTCCCTGGCCTAATCTTTATTTCGGTTTTAATGTCAACAAACAGGTACTTCAATAGCACTGAAAATAGTGAGCCTTGAGGCTTCTTTACTTAATCAAAGCACATAATAAAGAAGAGTTAATTTGCTTTTTACTATCTGTGAACATCCTCAGATGAAGGTGAGTTGGTAATGAGTCTTTATGGTTTGGCGATTTTTTTTGATGTTAGCTTGTAAGGCTGAAAAAAGCCCATGGCCTAAATTAGAGAACAACCAATTAATATAGACAAGAGCAGCAAAAATTATAAACATCAAAATCACATATAGTGTATAAGAGGGCATTCAAACTGTAAAGGGACTGTTTATTTCCAATTACTCAAGATAATATACATGTACATTCACACACACACACACACACACACACACATAATGCAATACATACACACACATAATGCAATACATACATCTCAAGCCTTATTTACCACTAGTTATTTTCAAAAAGCCAGATTCACCTTGTCAGTTAATAAAAAGAATAACTGAATCTGATCATTGATTTAACTCCTTGTCTCCTCCTCAAGTGTATGAAACAAAGAAAACATATTAGCTTCACTTAGGAAAAATTAAAATGAAATATGAAAACTGATACAGTAAGATGATGGGGAATTACTGTTCTGCTCTAATTAGCTTTCTGTGTGAGTTTTAACAAGTTTACAAATAAAACAACAAAATTGTAGTCCTGTAAACAGTTTTTTTAAAAGTAAAAATTTACACTTATTATCACAGAAGCATTAAAATTGTTAAAATTTTCTTTAATGTCCTTAATCTTCCTTAATTTTCAGAATACCATACCTTTCTCTTAATGTATTCTTCTTGTACATTAAATAAAATTTAGCAAACAGAAACTGGCAGAACCACAGATCTAAACATATACTGATATCCAAAGATATCTAAAATAATGAAGATCAAATGTAAAAGTAAAATTGATGAATCTATTCTCAATGACAAAGTTCAGAGAGGACTCATTAGAATTTTATGAGCAACAAGCACCATTCTGGGAGACTGAGGAAAATGGCAACATAAACATGAAAATTGTTATTCACCTAACAGATAACTGTTTAAAATAATATTAGTAAACTTATATTTGGTGACTACAGCTCTGGATAGGTGAAATGGATGACAGCAATGTTATACGGAGTAGAAAGGGGGAATTGGGAACACTCTGTTATAAGGGATTTGAACTATGTGTGAAAGAATATACTGTTATTTGGAATAGCTTATGTTTGTTTTAAATTTATATTGTTAACTCTAGAGAAACTCCTAAAATGTAAAACAAAATTAAAAAATAAAACAAAAACCTCCCAAGAAGTATTAATGGCATGCATGCTAAAAGAAGAGATAATGCGGTATCACGTAAACGGCTCAGTTAAAACCAGAGAATGTATGAAAAAGAGTGGAAGATTAAAAAGAAACAAAGAACAAGGGCAATAAAGAGAAAACAGCAACAAGAAGATATTAATCCAATTACAATAATCACTTTAAATGTCAATAGTTTAAATACACCAATTAAAAGACAGAGACTAGAGACCTTCAAGATGGTGGAGGAGTAAGACGTGGAGATAACCTTCCCCCCAACAAATACATGAGAAATATATCTACATGTAGAACAACTCCTGCAGGAGCTACTGAATGCAGGAAGAAGACCTCAGACTTCCCAAAAGACAAGAAACACCCCACGTACATGGGTAGGGCAAAAGAAAAAACAGAGACAAAAGAATAGGGATGGGACCTGCACCTCTGGGAGCGGGCTATGAAGGAGGAAAAGTTTCCAAACACTAGGAAGCCCCTTCGGTGGTGAAGACTGGGTGGGGGGGGAGCTTTGGAGCCACATAGGAGAGTGCAGCAATAGGGGTGCAGAGGGCAAAGTGGAGAGATTCCTGCACAGAAGATCAGTGCTGACCAGCACTCACAAGCCCGAGAGGCCTGTCTGCTCACCCGCTGGGATGGGTGGGGGCTGGAAGCTGAGAGGGCTTTAGAGGTCAGATCCCAGGGAGAGGACTGGGGTCGGCTGTGTGAACACAGCCTGAAGGGGGTTACTGCACCACAGCTAGCTGTGAGGGAGTCCGGAATAAAGTCTGGACCTGCTTAAGAGGAAAGAGACCATTATTTTGGGGTGCACAAGGAGAAGGGACTCAGAGCACAGCATAAATGAGCTCCAGAGATGGGCGTGAGCTCAGCTATCAGCATGGACACTAGAGACGGGCATGAAATACTAAGCCTGCTGCTGCAGCCACCAAGAAGCCTGTGTGAAAGCACAGGTCACTATCCAAACCTCCCCTTCCAGGAGCCTCTGCAGCCTGCCAGCCAGGGTCCCGGGATCCAGGGACAACTTCCCCGGGAGAACACACGGCACACCTCAGGCTGTTGCAATGTCACACAGGCCTCTGCTACCGCAGTCTCACCCCACGTTCTGTACCCCACCCTCCCCCTGGCCTGAGTGAGCCAGAGCCCCCAATCAGCTGCTACTTTAACCAGGTCCTGTCTGGGCGGGGAACAGACACCCTCAGGCGACCTACACGAAGAGGCAGGGCCAAATCCAAAGCTGAACTCCAGGAGCAGTGCAAACAAATAAGAGAAAGGGAAATTTCTCCTAGCAGCCTCAGGAGCAGTGGATTAAATTGGCACAATCAACTTGATGTACCCTGCATCTGTGGAATACCTGAATAGACAATGAATCATCCCAAAATTGAGGCAGTGGACTTTGGGAGCAACTATAGACTTGGGGTTTGTTTTCTGCATCTAATTTGTTTCTGGTTTTAAGTTTATCTCAGTTTAGTATTTAGAGTTTATTATCATTGGTAGATTTGTTTATTGATTTGGTTGCTCTCTTCCTCCTTTTTTTAAAAAAAATATGGACATATATATATTTTTCCTTTCTCCTTGTGAGTGTGTATGTGTATGATTCTTTGTGTGATTGTGTCTGTATAGATATGCTTTTACCATTTGTCCTAGGGTTCTGTCTGTCTGATTTATTTATTTATTTATTTATTTAGGTTTTAGCACTTGTTATCATTGGTGGATTTGTTTATTTTTTTGGTTGCTCTCTTCTTTTTTTATTATTTTAAATTTTTTATTTTTAATAATTATTTTTTTATTTTAATAACTTTATTTTATCTTATTTTATTTTCTTTCTTTATTTTCTTCTCCCTTTTCTTCTGAGCTGTGTGGCTGACAGGGTCTTGGTGCTCCAGCCGGGTATCAGGCCTGAGCCTCTGAGGTGGGAGAGACCAGTTCAGGACATTGGTCTAGCAGAGACTTCCTGGCTCCACATAATATAAAAGGGCGAAAGCTCTCCCAGAGATCTCCATCTTAAGGCTAAGACCCAGGTCCACTGAACGACCAGCAAACTACAGATCTAGACACCCTATGCAAAACAATTAGGAAGACAGGAACAGAAACCCACCTATTAGAAGAGACATTGCCTAAAATCTCACCCCAACACACACCGCTGGATGTGGTCCTACACACCAGAAAGACAAGTCCAGCCTCATCCACCATAACACAGGCAGTATCCACTCCAACAGGAAGCCTATGCACGCCACTGAACCAAACTTACCCACTGGGGACAGATAGGAAAAGACAAAGGGAACTACAGACCTGCAGCCTGCAAAAAGAGCAATGAAAACAAGACGGCCCAAAACCTATGGGATGCAGATAAAGCAATTCTAAGAGGGAAGCATATAGCAATACAATCCTACCTCAAGAAACAAGAAACATCTCAAATAAACAATGTAAACTTACACATAAAGCAATTAGAGAAAGAACAAAAAAAACAAAGTTAGCAGAAGGAAATAAATCATAAAGATCAGATAAGAAATAAATGAAAAATAAATGAAGGAAAAAATAGCAAACATCAATAAATTAACAGCTGGTTATTTGAGAAGATAAACAAAATTTATAAACCATTAGCCAGACTCATCAAGAAAAAACAAGGGAGAAGACTCAAATCAATAGAATTAGAAATGAAAAAGGAGAAGTAACAACTGACACTGCACAAAAACAAAGGATCATGAGAGATTACTACAAGGAACTATATACCAATAAAATGGACAACCTGGAAGAAATGGACAAATTCTTAGAAAAGCAAAACCTTCTGAAACTGCACCAGGAAGAAATAGAAAACATAAACAGACCAAGCAGAAGCACTGAAATTGAGACTGTGATTAAATTTTTCCAACAAATAAAAGCCCAGAACCAAATGGCTTTGTAGGCGAATTCTACCAAACATTTGGAGAAGAACTAATGGCTATCCTTCTCAAACTCTTCCAAAATATAGCAGAAGGAGGTACTCTCCCAAACTCATTCTACGAGGCCACCATCACCCTGATACCAAAACCAAACGAAGATGTTACAAAGAAAGAAAACTACAGGCCAATATCACTGAGGAACATAGATGCAAAAATCCTCAAGCAAATACTAGCAGGCAGAATCCAACAGCACATTAACAGGATCATACACCACGATCAAGTGGGGTTTATGACAGGAATGCAAGGATTCTTCAGTATATGCAAATCAATCAATGTGATAAACCATATTAACAAATTGAAGGAGAAAAACCATATGTTCATCTCATAGATGCCGAAAAAGCTTTCAACAAAATTCAAAACCAATTTATGATCAAAATTCTCCAGAAAGTAGGCACAGAGAGAACTTACTTCAACATAATAAAGGCCATATATGACAAACCCACAGCCAACATCATTCTCAATGGTGAAAAACTGAAACCATTTCCTCTAAGATCAGGAAGAAGACAAGGTTGTCCACTTTCACCACTATTATTGAACATAGTTTTGGAAGTTTTAGCCATAGCAATCAGAGAAGAAAAAAATAAAAAGAATCCAAATTGGAAAAGAAGAAGTAAAGCTTTCACTGTTTACAGATGACATGATATTCTACATAGAGAATCCTAAAGATGCTTCCAGAACAGTACTAGAACTAATCAAAGAATTTGGTAAAGTTGCAGGATACAAAATTAATGCACAGAAATCTCTTGCATTCCTATACACTAACAACAAAAGATCAGAAAGAGAAATTAAGGAAACACTTCAATTTACCATTGAAACAAAAAGAATAAATTACCTAGAAATAAACCTACTGAAGGAGACAAAACACCTGCATGCAGAAAACTATAAGACACTGATGAAAGAAATTAAAGATGATACAAAAAGATGGAGAGATATACCATGTTCCTGGATTGGAAGAATCAACATTGTGAAAATGACTATACTACCCAAAGCAATCTACAGATCCAATGCAATCCCTATCAAACAACCAATGGCATTTTTCATAGAACTAAAACAAAAAAATTTCACAATTTATATGTAAACACAGAAAACCCCAAATAGCCAAAGAAATCTTGAGAAACAAAAACGGAGCTGGAGGAATCAGGATCCCTGACTTCAGACTATATTACAAATCTACAGTAAGCAAGGAAGTATGGTACTGGCACAAAAACAGAAATACAGATCAATGGAACAGGAGAGAAAGCCCAGAGATAAATCCATGCACATACGGTCACCTTATCTTTGATAAAGGAGGCAAGAATATACAGTGGAGAAAAGACAGCCTCTTCAATAAGTGGTACTGGGAAAACTGGACAGCTAGTTGTAAAAGAATGAAATTAGAACACTCCCTAACACCATACACAAAAATAAACTCAACATGGATTTATGACCTAAATATAAGGCCAGGCACTATAAAAGTTTTAGAGGAAAACATAGGCAGAACACTCTGTGACATAAATCACAGCAAGATCCTTTTTGACCCACCTCCTAGAGAAATGGAAATAAAAAACAAAAACCAAATGTGACCTAATGAAAGTTAAAAGCTTTTGCACAGGAAAGGAACACATAAACAAGACGAAAAAACCCTCAGAATGGAGAAAATATTTGCAAATGAAGCAACTGACAAAGGATTAATCTCCTAAATTTACAAGCAGCTCACACAGCTCAGTATGAAAAAAACTAACAACCCAACCCAAAATTGGGCAGAAGACATAAATAGACATTTCTCCAACTAAGATATACAGATTGCTAACAAACACATGAAAGGATGTTCAACATCACAAATCATTAGAGAAATGCAAATCAGAAGCAAAATGAGGTATCACCTCACACAATTCAGAATGGCCACCATCAAAAAATCTGCAAACAATAAATGCTGGAGAGGGTGTGGAGAAAAGGGAACCCTCTTGCACTGTTGGTCGAATGTAAATTGATACAGCCACTATGGAGAACAGTATGGAGGTTCCTTAAAAACCTAAAAAATACTACCATATGGCCCAGCAATCCCACTACTGGGCATATACCCTGTGAAAACCATCATTCAAAAAGAGTCATGTACCACAATGTTCATTCCAGCTCTATTTACAATAGCAAGGACATGGAAGAAGCAAAGTGTTCTTCGACAGATGAGTGCACAAGGAAGATGTGGCACATATATACAATGGAATATTACTCAGCCATAAATAGAAATGAAACTGAGTTATTTGTAGTGAGGTGTATGGACTTAGAGTCTGTCATACAGAGTGAAGTAAGTCAGAAAGATAAAAACAAATACTGTATGCTAACACATATATATGGAGTCTAACAAAAAAAATAAGTTTCTGAAAAATCTAGGGGTGGGAGAATAATAAAGACGCATATGTAGAGCATGGATTTGAGGACATGGCGGGGGGAATGGTAAGCTGAGATGAAGTGAAAGAGTGGCATGGACCTATATATACTACCATATGTAAAATAGATAGATAGTGGGAAGCAGCCACAGCACAGGAAGATCAGCTCGGTGGTTTGTGACCACTTAGAGGGGTGGTATAGGGAGGGTGGGAGGGAGTGAGATGCAAGTGAGAAGAGATATGGGGATATATGTGTATGTATAACTGATTCACTTTGTTATAAAGCAGAAACTGACACACTATTGTAAAGCAATTTTACCCCAATAAAGATGTTAAAATATAAAAATAAAAAATAACTTTAAATATCAATATTTTGACCTAAAATAAAATAAAAATATAAGTTATCAGAATTTGTAGGATATGTAAATGTAATAATTAAAGGGAAATTTACAGCACTGAATACACGTATATTAGAAAAAAAGAAAGATCTAAAATGAATAACCTGACTTTCCACTTTATAATGGAAAGAGAGGGAGGAGATCAAGATGATGGAATATTAGGACACAGAACTCATCTCCCCCCATGAACACATCAATAATACATCTACATGTGGAACAATTCTCACTGAAAACTAACTGGAGACTGACAGAAAGACTCCTGTAAAACCAAGGCTGTAAGAAACATCCACACAGAATCAGGTAGGAAGGGAAGAGAAGCAATAAGGTCAGGACCTGTGCCCCTGGGAAGGGACTCAAAGGAAATGGGAGATGGAGATCCTCCTTGGTGAGTTAGTGGTTTGAACCACATATAGGATGCCCCTTCCCTGGGGTCTGACACTGGGGAGACAAATCCCCTTGGCTGGTTGGAGGGCCAGTTGGACTAATAGGAAAGCTGTGGAAGCCTAGACTCTACTTGTGAGAAGCACATACATGCCTACAAATGAATGCTAACAAAACAGAAATAGACTCACATTTAGAAAATAGACTAGTCGTTACCAGTGGGAGATGGAAAGTTGGAGGGACAAGGCAGGTATATGGGCTTAATAGATACAAACTACTATGAATAAAATAAATAATCAAGAAGGGCATATTATACAGCATAGGGAGATATAGATATTATTTTGTAATAATTTTAAACAGAGTACAATTTATAAAAATATTGAATCACTATGTTGTACATCTGAAACTAATATAATATTGCAAACCAAATATAGTTCAATAAAATAAATCAAACTATTAAAATACAATTTCATATAGGAATCAATAATTTTTACAAATATTCATTAATACAAACACTATATGACTTTCATTATTTTGTTATATCATTCTACCTAAATTAAAAACCACTTTTCATTGTATCAAATAGTTGGATATAAATAAAGATATATTTTAAAATTTAAAATAAAACAGAAGAGGAAGTTAAATATAAAGTTAGCAGGAGAGGAATAAATATGAGAGCAGAAATCAGTGAAATTGAAAACATGAAATTAGTAGAGTAAGATCAATGAAAACAAAAGTTGCATTTTCAAAAAGATAAAATATATAAACCTTTAGCCCAGTTAACTAAGAAATAGAGAAGATGCAATTACTAATATCAGAAATAAAAGAAGTTCCATCATTATCGATTTCTTTTATTGGAAGAATAATAAAGGGATATTATGAACAATTATATTTGTTTCAAATTTGACTGCCTAGATGACATTGATCAGTTTCTTGAAAGACACAATGTATTAACACTCACACAAGAGATAAGTAGATAATCTGAACATGACTATATGTATTAAAGTGATTGAATTAATAGTCAATAACTTTCCAAATCAGAAAATACTAGGCTCAGGTGGGTTCACTGGAGAATTATACCAAACATTTGAGAAAGAAATTATTCAAATTCTTTGTAATATCTTCAAAAAATAGATGCAGATCAGAGGAAACACTCCTTAACTCACTCTTTGAGTCCAGCATTAACCCTACTATCAAAACCAGACAAAGCTGTTATAAGAAAGAAAAACTATATGCCAGTACTTCTCATGAACACACACACAAAAATCTCAACAAAATATTACTAGCAAATCAATAACAACAATATATGAAAAGAATTATATCCACTACTAAGTGGGATTTTTTTAACAGGTAGGTAAAGCTGAACATTAAAAATTCTATCAATATAATCATCATTTCACCAGACTAAACACAAGAAATCACATGATCATATCAATAGATGAAGAAAAAGCATTTGACAAAATCCAACACCCACTCATGATAAAATTTCTCACCAACTAGTAATAAAGGAAACTCCTCAACCTGATAATGAACATTTTAAAAACTTGATGTTTTCCCCCAAAATGGGAACAAGATAGGGATGTCTCCTCTCACCACTACTATTCAACATGGTAACAGAAGCCCTAGTTAATTCAATAAGCCAAGAAAAAGAAAAGTTATAGAGATTTCGAAGGAAGAAATAAGCTGTATTTATTTGCCAATGCCATGATTTTTTATGTAGAAAATCCCAAAGAATCAGCAACAACAAAAAACTGAAAATAATAAGCAATCATAGCAAGGTTGTACAATACAAGATTAATATACAAAATTAAATTGCTTACCTCAGTGCCAACTGATAGATAAATTAAAGAAGATATATATATATATGTATATACACTCAGTCACATATATGAATATTTATGGAAACTACTCAGCCACAAAAAATGAAATATTTCTATTTGCAACAACATGGATGGACTCAGAGGGTATTATGCTAAGTGAAATCGGTCAGACAAAGAAGGACAAATACCATGGGACTTCACTTATAGGTGAAATCTGAAAAACAAAACAAATAAAGAAACAGGTGGTTGCCAGATGGAGAGGGCTCGGGGATGAATGAAACAGGTGAAGGAAATTAAGAGGTACAAACTTCCAGTTACAAAACAAGTGAGTTACAAGGATAAAATATACAGTGTGGGGGAAATATAGTTAATAATAATGTTGTATTTTGTGTGGTGACAGATGGTAACTAGATGTATTGCGGTGACCATTTTGTAATGTATATAAATATCAAATCACCATGAATTAACATAGTTTTTTATGTCAACTATACTTTTAAAAACAAAGAGACAAGCAAACTCATAGAAAAAGAGACCATATTTATGGTTACTAGAGGCAGGGGGAGGGGAGGGGGAATTGAATGAAGATAGTCAAAAGGAACAAACATACAGTTATAGATAAATAAGTATTAAGGATGTAATGTACAACATGATTAATATAATTAACACTGCTGTATGTTATATATGAAAGATGTTAAGAGAGTAAATCCCAAGAGTTCTCATCATAAGAAAAAAAATCTCTTATTCTGTATCTATATGAGATGATGGATGCTCACTAAATTTATTGTGCTAATCATTTTATGATGTAAGTCAAATCATTAGACTGTGCACCTTAAATTTATACAGTGGTGTATGCCAATTATATCTCAATAAAACTGGAAGCTAAAAAAACTCAAGTCCTTTCTTAAACATCAGCAATGGACAATAGGAATTTGAAATTTAAAACAAAGTATCATTTGCACTACCACCTAAAAAATGAAATGTCAAGGTATAAATCTAACAGTATATGTACAAAATATATATAAGGAGAACTACAAAACTCTGATGAAAGAAATCAAAGAAGATTTAAATAAGTGGGTAGATATCCAAGTTCATAGATTCAGCAAAATCACTTTCAAAATCTCAGCAAATTATTTGTAGGTATCAACAAGTTTTTCTAAAGGAAAGGTAAAAGACCGTGAATAGCCAATAAAATACTGAAGGAGAAGAGCAACATTCGAAGGCCGATATTACCTGATTTTAAGATTTAGTATAGGGGCTTCCCTGGTGGTGCAGTGGTTGAGAGTCTGCCTGCCAATGCAGGAGACAGGGGTTCGAGCCCTGGTCTGGGAAGATCCCACATGCCGCGGAGCAACTAGCCCCGTGAGCCACAAATACTGAGCCTGCGCGTCTGGAGCCTGTGCTCCGCAACGAGAGGCCGCGATAGTGAGAGGCCCGTGCACCGCGATGAGGAGTGGCCCCCACTTGCCGCAACTAGAGAAAGCCCTCACACAGAAACGAAGAGCCAACACAGCCATAAATAAATGAATAAAAAAAAAAAGATTTAGTATAGAGCTGCTGGAGAAGATGGGGGAAGATTAAGATGTGGAGATCACCTTCCTCCCCACAGATACATCAGAAATACATCTACACGTGGAATTGCTCCTATAGAAGCCCCACTGATCGCTGGCAGAAGACCTCGGACCTCCCAAAAGGCAAGAAATTCCCCACATACCTGGGGAGGGCAAAAGAAAAAAGAAAAAACAGAGACAAAGGAATAGGGACTGGACCTGCACCAGTGGGAGGGAGCTGTGAAGGAAGAAAGGTTTCCACACACTAGAAAGCCTTTCGCAAGTGGAGACTGTGGGTGGCAGAGGGGGAAGCTTCAGAGCCCCGGAGGAGAGCGCAGCCACCGGGGTGCAGAGGGCAAAGTGGAGAGATTCCTGCACAGAGGATTGGAGCCGACCAGCACTCACCAGCCCGAGAGGCTTGTCTGTTCACCCGCCAGGCAGGCGGGGGCTGGGAGCCAAGGCTCTGGCTTCTGTCAGATGCCAGGAGAGTACAGGCAGCGTGAACACAGCCTGAAGGGGTTAGTGCACCACGGCTAGCCGGGAGGGACCCCGGGACAAGTCTGGAGCTGCCAAAGGGACAAGAGACTTTTTCTTCCCTCTTTGTTTCCTGGTGCGTGAGGAGAGGGGAATAAGAGCGCTGCTTAAAGGAGCTCCAGAGATGGGCGCGAGCCATGGCTATCAGTGCGGACCCCAGAGACGGGCATGAGACGCTAAGGCTGCTGCTGCTGCAACCAAGAAGCCTGTGTGTGAGCACAGGTCACTATCTGCACCTCCCTTCCAGGGAGCCTGTGTAGCCCGCCACTGCCAGGGTCCCGGGATCCAGGGACAACTTCCGCGGAAGAACACACAGCGTGCCTAAGGCTGGTGCAAAGTCATGGCAGACTCTGCTGCCACAGGCTTGCCCCACATCTGTACCCCGCCCTCCCCGTGGCCTGAGTGACTCAGAGACACCGAATCAGCAGCTCCTTTAACCCCGTCCTGTCTGAGCGAAGAAGAGATGCCTTTAGGTGATCTACACGCAGAGACGTGGCCAAACCCAAAGCTGAAACCCAGGAGCTGTGTGAAAAAAGAAGAGAAAGGGAAATTTCTCCCAGCAGCTTCAGAAGCAGTGGATTAAAGCTCAACAATCAACTTGATGTACCCTGCATCTGTGGAATACCTGAATAGACAACAAATCATCCCAAATTGAGAAGGTGGACTTTGAGAGCAAGATATATTATTTTTTAACCTTTTCCTCTTTTTGTGAATGTGTATGTGTATGCTTCTGTGTGAGATTTTGTCTGTATAGCTTTGCTTTAACCATTTGTCCTAGGGTTCTGACTGTCCGTTTGTTTTTTTTCTTTGTTTTTTCTTTTTTTTTACTTTTTAAAATTATTTTCTTAATAATTATTATTTTATTTTAAAAACTTTATTTTAATTTATATTACTTTATTTTATTTTATCCTCTATCTTTCTTTCTTTCTTTCTTTCCTTCCTTCTATTTATTCTCCCTTTTATTAAGAGCCGTGTGGAGGACAGGCTCTTGGTGCTCCAGCCAGGTGACAGGGCTGTGCTTCTGAGGTGGGAGAGCCAACTTCAGGACACTAGTCCACAAAAGACCTCCCAGCTCCACATAATATCAAATGGCAAAAATCTCCCAGAGATCTCCATCTCAAAACAAAGACCCATATGCACTCAACGACCAGCAAGATACAGTGCTGCACACCCTATGCCAAACAACTAGCAAGACAGGAACACAACCACACCCATTAGCAGAGAGGCTGCCTAAGAAAATAATACGGTCACAGACACCCAACAAGACACCACCAGACGTGGACCTGCCCACCAGAAAGACAAGATCAAGCCTCATCCACCAGAACACAGGCACTAGTCCCCTCCACCAGGAAACTTACACAACCCACTGAACCAAACTTAGGCACTGGGGACAGACAACAAAAACAACGGGGACTACGAACCCACAGCCTGCAAAAAGGAGACACCAAACACAGTAAGATAAGCAAAATGAGAAGAGAGAAAACACAGAGCAGTTGAAGGAGCAAGATAGAAAGCCACCAGACCTAACAAATGAAGAGGAAATAGGCAGTCTACCTGAAAAAGAATTCAGAATAATGACAGTAAAGATGATCCAAAATCTTGGAAATAGATAGAGAAAATGCAAGAAACATTTAACAAGGACCTAGAAGAAATAAAGAGGAAACAAGCAATGATGAACAACACAACAAATGAAGTTAAGAATACTCAAGAAGGGATCAATAGCAGAATAACTGAGGCAGAAGAACGGATAAGTGACCTGGAAGAAAAAATAGTGGAAATACCTACTGCAGAGCAGAATAAAGAAAAAAGAATGCAACGAACAGAAGACAGTTTCAGAGACCTCTGGGACAACATTAAAGGCAATGACATTCGAATTATAGGGGTCCCAGAAGAAGAAGAGAAAAATAAATGGCCTGAGAAAATATTTGAAGAGATTATAGTTGCAAACTTCTCTAATATGGGAAAGGAAATAGTTAATCAAGTCCAGGAAGCACAGAGAGTCCCATACAGGATAAATCCAAGGGGAAACATGACAAGACACATATTAATCAAAGTATCCAAAATTAAATACAAAGAAAACATATTAAAAGCAGCAAGGCAAAAACAACAAATAACACACAAAGGAATCCCCATAAGGTGAACAGCTGAACTTTCTGCAGAAACTCTGCAAGCCAGAAGGGACTGGCAGGACATATTTAAAGTGATGAAGGAGAAAAACTGACAAGCAAGATTACTCTACCCAATATGGATCTCATTCAGATTTGATGGAGAAATTAAAACATTTACAGACAAGCAAAAGCTGAGAGAGTCCAGCACCACCAAACCAGCTTTACAACAAATGCTAAAGGAAATTCTCTAGGAAAGAAACACAAGAGATGGAAAAGACCTACAATAACAAATTGAAACAATTAAGAAAATGGGAATAGGAACATACATATCGATAATTACCTTAAATGAAAATGGATTAAATGCTCCCACCAAAAGACACAGACCAGCTGAATGAATACAAAAACAAGACACACATATATATATATATATGCTGACTACAAGAGACCCACTTCAGACCTAGGGCCACATACAGACTGAAAGTGAAGGGATGGAAAAAGATATTCCATGCAAATGGAAATCAGAAGAAAGCTGGAGTAGCAATTCTCATATCAGAACAAAATAGACTTTAAAATAAAGATTATTACAAGAGACAAAGAAGGACACTAAATAATGATCAAGGGATTGATCCAAGAAGATTTAACAATTGTAATTATTTAGGCACCCAACATAGCAGCACCTCAATACATAAGGCAAATACTAACAGCCATAAAAGGAGAAATCGACAGTAACATAATCATAGTAGGGGACTCTAACACCCCACTTTCACCAATAGAAAGATCATCCAAAATAAAAATAAATAAGGAAACACAAGCTTTAAATAACACATTGAACAAGATGGACTTAATTGATATTTATAGGACATTCCATCCAAAAACAACAGAATACACATTTTTCTCAAGTGCCCTTGGAAAATTCTCCAGGATAGATCATATCTTGGGTCACAAATCAAGCCTTGGTAAATTTAAGAAAATTGAAATCGTATAAAGTATCTTTTCCGACAACAATGCTATGAGACTAGATTTCAATTACAGGAAAAGGTCTGCAAAAAATACAAACACATGGAGGCTAAACAATACACTACTTAATAACGAAGTGATCACTGAAGAAATCAAAGAGAAAATCAAAAAATACCTGGAAACAAATGACAATGGAGACACGATGACATAAAACCTATGGGATGCAGCAAAAGCAGTTCTAAGAGGGAAGTTTCTAGCAATACAATCTTACCTTAAGAAAGAGGAAACATGTCAAATACACAACCTAACCTTGCATCTAAAGCAATTAAAGAGAGGAGAACAAAACCCCCCAAAGTTAGCAGAAGGAAAGAAATCACAAAGATCAGATCAGAAATAAATGAAAAAGAAATGAAGGAAACAGTAACAAAGATCACTAAAACTAAAAGCTGGTTCGTAGAGAAGATAAACACAATTGATAAACCATTAGCCAGAATCATGAAGAAAAAAAAGGGAGAAGACTCAAATCAGTAGAACTAGAAACGAAAAAGTAGAACAACTGACACTGCAGAAATACGAAAGATCATGAGAGATTACTACAAGCAACTCTATGCCAATAAATTAGACAACCTGGAAGAAACCGATAAATTGTTAGAAATGCAGAACCTGCCGAGACGGAACCAGGAAGAAATAGAAAATATGAACAGACCAATCACAAGCACTGAAATTGAAACTGTGATTAAAAATCTTCCAACAGACAAAAGCCCAGGACCAGATGGCTTCACAGGCGAATTCTATCAAACATTTAGAGAAGAGCTAACACCTATCCTTCTCAAACTTCAAAAATATAGCAGAGGGGGCTTCCCTGGTGGCGCAGTGGTTGGGAGTCCGCCTGCCGATGCAGGGGACACGGGTTCGTGCCCCGGTCTGGGAAGATCCCACATGCCGCGGAGCGGCTGGGCCCGTGAGCCATGGCTGTTGAGCCTGCGCGTCCGGAGCCTGTGCTCCACAACGGGAGAGGCCACAACAGTGAGAGGCCCGCGTACCGCAAAAACAGAACAAAACAAAACAAAACAAAAAACAAAAAAAAAAACACATGTCTAATAAGGGACTCGTATTTTCAAATAGCTAGCAAATATAAATAATTCTAAAACTTAAAAATAAGAAAAAAATATAAAGTGGCCAATGATCTGAACAGACCCCTCAGTAAAGAAGCTATACAAATGGAAAATAAGTATATGAAAAGATATTCAACATCCTATGTCATTAGAGTATTGCATAATTTAAAAAAAATGAGATAGTATGACACACTTAGTAAAATGGTAAAATCCCAAACACTGACAACACAAAATGCTGGTGAGGATGTGGAGCATAAGCACATGCATTCATTGATGATAGGGATGTAAAATGGTACAGCCACTTTGGAAGACAGTTTCTTACAAAATTAAACATACTCTTTGAAATTACCCAGCAACTGTACTCCCTGGTATTTATCCAAATGAGTCAAAAATTTATGTCCACACAAAACCTGCACACAAATGTTTCTAGCAGCTTTACTCATAATTGTCAAAATTTGGAAGCAACTAAAATGTTTTTCAATAGGTGAATGTATAAGCAAACTGTGGTACATCCGTACAGTGGAATACTATTTGAAATGAGCTATCAAACCATGAAAAGACATGGAGGAGCCTTAAATGCATGTTGCTAAGTGAAAAAAGTCAATCTGAAATGGCTACATACTGTACCATTCCAACTTTATGGCATTCTGGAAAAGGCAAAACTATGGAGCACAGGGGATTTTTAGGGCAGTGAAACTTTTCCATGTGACACTGTAATGATGGATACATATCATTATACATGTGTCAAAAACCACAGTATATACAACACAGAGAGTGAATCCTAATGTACTCTATGAACTTTAGTTAATAATAATGTATCAGTATTGTTTCATCAATTGTAACAAATGTACCACACTAATGGAAAGTGTTAATAATAGGGGGAAATGTATGGGCAGGGAGAAGGGGGAATATTGGCAATCTGTGTACCAAATAATTAGCTAAGTAAAATAGAGTGGGTATTCAAGACAAGGTGAATGACATGTGCAAGTGTACAGTTTTTATTCTGGGTACTGGAAGGCTCATGTAGACCAAAGTAATGATGAAAGAGAAGGTTAGAAATGTAGTTTGAAGCCAGATTGTGGAAGGCCTTTAATACTGAGAAAAGGGAACTTGAGTTTTATTTTGTAGGTGTTAGGGATTAAGAAAAACAACTTATTATAACTTTCTTCTATGAGGATAATTTCCTTTTGAAATTCCAAATTCTTTAATTCAGACTATTTTCCACATACTATCAAGTGATTGATAAAAGACATAAACACTATTTTACATTTTTAAAAATACATAAAATAAGGTTACTAGGAAACTGTTTTTCCCAAGCCTAAAAATAAAGCTCTACTTGGATCATCTGTGAGCTCAAAATTTCCCAGTGAAATGGCTGTGAACAATTTCTACTTTTAAAAGTAACAAATATCATCGAGCATTTTTGCTGTTGTTTGTAACAATCTTATTTAACTTTTCCATAGGCTGTGCAATGGTAAAAGTTAATCCAATTCAGATTTGTATTTTATAGCATGCTCTACTTGTTGCTCAATACAACATGTGACGACCTTCCAGTTTAGCCTCAGTTTACCATAAGATGTTCCTCAAACATTTCATGACATTTTAGTAACTTTAAACAGTGCTTCTTTAAGGTGAGCTTTGTTTGCTCATTCCTACATGTTCTCCATTTCCACTCCATGATTTTACTTGGCCCAGCTTAGGTCATATGCTTACTACTAAACCAATCACTGGCCAGGGGAACGGAGTACTCTGATCAGACATTTGAACCAAATATCTGCTCTTCTAGCAGAGGGGAAAGTGGGATGAACTCTACCAAAGCCATAAGGAAAATCTCAATTTTCTGTGGGAGATAATATTTGTCAGGCTACCCAAACTACATTTTCTTACGGAAAATAAAGAAGCAAGTGTAGTTATTACGAATAAGCTTCACTTAATTTAGCTACTTAGAGCATAATGCTCAACAAGAAAGACAAGATTATAGGGTCAATTATTAGCATATGTCAATTAGTCAACATAAGTATTGCACTATTCAATTTATTCATCCAACAAATAGCTATTGGTAACCTAATGTATGCAGAGAACTGCTGTAATTGCTACAGAGAAGTCCAAAAAAGTAAATAAGACAACTTTTGCCTTCATACAGTTTTATAATTTAGCTGAAGAAGAAACATACATATTTGCTATAACAAAAAATAATTATGAAGACATGTGGAACTATGTACAAGATAACATAATACAAACTCCACATAGCTTTATCATACTTTGCTCATTAGTTATGTTCTTGAGGAATTAACATATAAAACAATATTTGCATATTGAGTCTCATTGTCAGTTAACTTATAACATGTTTGTTCACACAAAAGATTTTGGTTTCAGCACACACACACACACACAAGAATCAGAAGAATTTACAGATCATGAAGCATAGTGGTGCTTCACCTTGGCTGTAAATTAGAAGCACCAGAGGAGTATTTAAGAAAATACCAGATGTTCAGAGCCCACCCCCAGAGACTCTGACTTAATTAGTGTGGGGTAGGCTTGGAATTAAAAAAAATATATATTCCCCAAGTGATTATAATATGTAGTAGCCAAGGTTGAGACTATTGATCTAGTCTAGCTACTTCATGTTGTAATTGAAGAAAGTGAGGCTCAGAGAAAATATGTAATTTTTCCAAGATAATATTGATAGAGTCCAGTCTTCTGATTCCTAGTCCAGATCTTTTCAGGATAATTCTATTTTTGTCCTTTTTAATCTATGGCTATTAAATTCTTTGAAGTTATCTTTTATAAGAAATACAAGTCAGATAGACAGGCAATTCATAGGGCCTTGTACACATATTACAATAAACTATATAATTATTTCATTGGAAGTAACCCAAAGACTCCATTAGACTCAAACAGGTATATTGTGTTACTTCTCCTAGTATTTAACAGAACTGAATAGCTAAGGAAATTACTTAAAAAAAAAAAGACAGAGCTCAGACTACTCAAATAAATAAGATAAGGAATTTCTAAGAATCTCATGTTTGATAGTGTTGGATAAGTTAATAGGAATATTTGAAGAGGGAAGGACTGAACTTTGGATGTGCAATGAAGAGCATCAGGTGTGCAAATCATTACCTACTAAAGTTTAGTAATAGTTTTGATACACTATTGGGTACACTATCTGGAATTTGAACAGAGCAGTGTTAGACAGTTTATAATCAACAGAGGACTTAGAAATAAGGAATGACGAGTAGAAGAGGTTGCCCTGGAGATAAGTTTTGAGGAAAATTTCCTTGGAGGGATATATGTAAACATATAGAAAAGATCAAATGACATTAGAATTTGTGGGGGAAGGAAAGCATAAGTAAAAGTTGTGCAGGGGACAACATAGAGGACTGATGCTGTGTTTCCCAGACCAACCATCCTAGAGTAGAGGGAGCTCACTGAAATGTGATAACTGAGAATAGGGTTGTTGGAAGAAAAGAAAATTTGTGTGTTCCAGAGGGTCTGTGTTCTGCTTTCTTCTCTCAAAACACACTCTAAGTGATCCTATCTTTGCCCGTGGTTTGTTGTGCATATATGCCAATGAATCCCAAATCTCTAGCTCTGACTACTCCCATGACATGCACTCTGGTATATACAAACATTTTCTGTATACATACCAGTGGTTCTCAGTCAGTGTGTTGTCCCCACAAAAGACATTTAGAAATGTCTGGAGATGTTTCTGGAATCATGACTGAGAGGGTGGCTGTTATTGACATTCTACTAGGTAGAGTCCAAAAATGCTGTGGAATATTGTATAAGGCACAGGAAAGTCCCACACAATGAAGTACTATCTTGCCAACAATAGTGCTGAATTTGAGACAACCTGAGTTACACCAAGTTGGAATTCTCACAAATAGATGAAATGGAACATAGCCCAAGTTTGTCTTATCTTCTACCCAAAACCTGTTTTTCCACCTGGAATTGTTTTCTTAACTTCATTTGTGGAATATTCATTGCTGCTGCCACATTTGTACCCTTAATAATTTTTAAACTATCTTCTCCACTTCAGTCCTAATGAATGCCTTTGGAGAGGCTTTTTTTTTTCATATCTTTCCTGGGCCATTTGTCTGGTAGTGGGCATGAAGTACAAGCCCTTCATGATCTGGCCCCTGGCTATATTTGCAGCCTCATCTACTGTGACCCCAGCAATCACCCTGTGCTTCAGGCATCCAAACTGTGTAAAATTCTCCCAAAATATTTCTGGACTCCTAACTTTGCACAGTCTCTGCTTTCTGCCTGAAATGCTCATTTCCCCCTCACTCCCAAACTCCCACTTTACCTACTCATTTTTAAGACTAAGCTCTCTATCTTCCTTCCACCAACTCAAATCCCATTTGTCTTTCCAGTCTAGTTTGGAATTAGTCTCCTCAATGAAGCGTTCGCTGTCCAATCTAGATTTCACTCAACTCTTATTTTAACTATTGAGATCTCTCAGTATCTTGTCACTTATTCTGTCTATTAATCACACAGTGCACTGCCTCCCACTTCTGCTTCTGTTTCATTTGAAGTTGTACTGCTTCCATAGCTTGCTTATAAGGTCATGGAAGGCAAAGGCTTTGCCTTAAATTTCTTTGTATCCTAAAAATATCTGGCATAATGTTATTTCTCCAACTTCTGACTGAGATTTTCTCAAACCTTCAGAGTTGCCCATTACCTCCTCTATACCACACTATACTATGTAGAATTCTGTTATAGGACTCTAACATGCCATTGAACTTAATTATGTACCCATCCATCTTCCCATGACACACTGTGAACTCCTCCACGCAGGGACCAAAGCACAGGCTTTAAAGTCAAACAAACCCAGAGACCAAATTCCAGCTCCTACAGTTACTAGTTGAACGAAGTTATAATTAGTAAGGATTAACAACAGTAGCTACAGTAACAACCTTGTAATCTCAGTGCTTTAATACCCTAAGTTTTATTTCTCTATTATGTCAGTCAAATGTGGGTCTGTAAGGCATGGCAGGAGTTCCTGCTCCCCACAGTCATTCAGGAACTCAATATTCTTCTAGCCTGTGATACCCCCATCTTCAAGCATGGATTATCACTACCAAATGGAAGAGCAAGCATGGAGGATAATGTAGGGGATTTTATTGCCTGGCCTGGAAGTTATAGACATATCGCTTTCACTCATATCCCACTGGCCAGAACTCAGCCATATGGCCCCAATCTACCAGGAAGGGAACTTGGGAAATTTATTCTCCTGTGTTCCCAGGAGAAAAATGAAATAGATTTATGTTACATATATAGTTGATCCTTGAAGAACACAAGTCTGAACTGTATAAGGTCAACTTATAAGTGGATATTTTTCAATGGTAAATACTATAGTACTACATAGTCTGTGGTTGGTTGACTATGAATGTGGAGAAACCTCAGATACAGAGGGTGCCTATAAATTATATGTGGATTAACCCCCAACCCCTACATTGTTCAAGGATCAACTGTATAGCATCTTATCTGTCACACAAGGAGGAGTCCCTTAACCTAAGCCTTCTTTTCCTCATTGGCAAAATAAAATTACAGCTGACCCTTGAACAACACGGGTTTGAACTGTGTAGATTCACTTAAATATGATGTTTTTCAATAAATACATTGGAATTTTTTTTGGAGATTTGCCAAAATTTGAAAAAACTCGCAAACCACATAACCTAGAAAAATCGAAAAAATTAAGAAAAATATATGTTTTGAATGCATAAAATATATGTAGATACTAGTCTATTCTTACATAAGCCTAAGGTAGGTAATATTTAATATAAATTTAATAATGTGTTAGTTTTCTTACTGTTTTATAACGTTGCTTTCAAATAATTACATTACCATACAGTCTGCCTCTCTCTCATAATTGGAGAAACTGCCTATCAGCCTATCATCACTGTGTTTTAATGTAACAGTGTTTCCAGTACTGTATTATGAATATGACTATGACATTGTATGCCATAAATATTTTATAATGATTCATTTATTAGTATTTAGGCTAGGCTTCTATGAAGCAATCATATTGATTACATTAGGCTACCATAAAGCAATCATATTGCTACTACGTTATAAATGCATGAATCGTTATACCTGCAAATAATATAAATTCCTTTTTCACATTATCTTTAATTTTTGATGACTAGTGTTAGGAATACATATTAATCTACAGTGTTTTGTGTCATAGAAGAACAATTTTTTTTTACATATGCATGTTTCTATTCTTTTACAAATTCTTTTCTTGTTTAGGTTGTTACATGATATTGAGCAGAGTTCCCTGTGCTATACAGTAGGTCCTTGTTGGTTATCCATTTTAAATATAGTAGTGTGCATACGTCAATCCCAAACTCCATAACTATCCTTTCCCTCCACCCTTCCCCCCGGTAACCATAAGAAGAACAATACTGATGTAGCTACTAACAGATGATTCATATTGTAAACAGACAATGTAAACTTATTGCATTGATAAATACATTTTCTCTTCCTTATGACTTTCTCAATGATATTTTTTCTCTAGAGTATTCTATTATTAGAATATAGTTATAATACATATAACATACAAAATATGTGTTAATCGACTGTTTATGTTATTGGTAGGTCTTCTAGTCAACAGTAGGCTATTAGTAATTAAGTTTTGAGGAGTCAAAAGTTATAAACAGATTTTAGACTGTGTAGGGGTTCAATGTCCCAAACCCCTGCATTGTTCAAAGGTCAACTGTGTATCAGGATTAGGTTATGGTTGTATATAATCAAAAGCCTAGGTTTATGCTGCTTAAACACATTTTTGTCTTACTACATACAAAAGGATGTTCAGAGTAGGTGGTCCAGCAATGGTGCAGTAACTCCACAAAACGGTAAGGGACTCCAAATCCTTACATCTCTCTGCTAGACCATGCCTCAGATGTAGCCATTATCCTCATGGTTCAAAATGGAACTATCCATCACATGCATATTCTAAGAAGCAGGATAGAGGAAGCAGGCAAAAAGGAGCATGTCCCTCTCTTTTAGAAAACTTCCTAGAAGACTATTATGACTACTCTGCTTACATTTCATTAGCCAAATTTAGTTATATAGCCACACTTACATGTGACAGTATCTGGGAAATATATTTAGCTGACTGGGCAAAAATATATCCAGTTGGGACTCAAGCTTCTATTTCTAAAGGGAAGAGTAGAGTGGATATTGAGGTAGGCAGCTATCATTCTATGCCTCAGGAATGAGGATATTTACTTACTGCATTATTTTAAGGGTCAAATGAGATAATGTATAAATATGGTGGCAAATAAGTGGTAGTTAGTGTAATTATAAGCAAAGTTTATTGCTATTTGCATGCCCAGCACATACTCAATGCATATTTGAAATAAATATAAGGTCAGTTAAAAAGACTAATTTAGTTCAAATGCTATTTCTTATGGTAAAATGTTCCTACTTCTCTACATCTGGGAAGATTTAACTGCTTTTCTCCTCTACTTCACATAGCATATCTTCCCTACTTCTTAATACTTTGCTATTAGTTGTGTATGTATCTGACTTTTGCATTATATTTGAGCACCATGATGGCAGGATAGGACCCTTACAAAAAGCCTAGCACCAAATCAGAACTCAATAAATATTTTGAATTAAGATGAGGTTGTTCTCATTCACCTTTTCCGTTCTTTTTTATTGTGGTTAAAAAAACACATAACATAAATGGAAACAAATCCCATATTCATGTATTAGAAGACTAAATATTGATAAGATTTCAATACTACCCAGCTTCAATAAAATCCCTATCAAAATTTAAATAGCATTTTTTGTATAAATAGAAAAACCCATCTTAAAATTCATACAGAATCTCAAGGAACCCTGAATAGCAATCTTGAAAATGAAGAACAAAACTGGAAGATGCACATTTCCTGATTTCAAACCTTACTACAAAGCTACCATAATGAATAAAATGTGGTACTGGCATAAAGACTGATAGATAAACCAATGGAATAGAATAGAGTGCCCATAAACAAATCTTCACATATATGTTCAAATGATTTTTGACAAGGGTACCAAGATCCCAATGGGGAAAGAGCAGTCTTTCAACCAATGGTGCTGGGAAAAATGGATGCTCACATGTAAAAAAAGGAGTTGGACCCTTAACCAACATCATATAAAAGTTAACTCAACCATGGATCAAAGACATAAAACTATAAAGCTCTTAGAAGAAAACATAGGACAAAATTTCATAACATGGAATTTGGCAGTGATTCCTTGGATATGACTCCAAGGGCAGTGGCAACAAAGAAAAAGTAGACAAACTAATCTAAATTTTAAAATTTGTTCAAAAGACAATATCAGCAGAGTAAAAAGGTAGCCCATAGAATGGGAAAATATTTGCAAATCATATATTTGATAAGGGATTAATAACCAGAATATATAGAGAGAACTCCTAAACTCAACAATGACAACAGAAAAACAAACAACCCAATTCAAAAATGGACAAAGGTTATACAAATGGCCGATAAACACATGAAAAGATGCTCAATATCAGTGATCATTAAGGATATGCAAATAAAAACTATAATGGGATACACCTCACACCTAATAGGATGACTACTATAAAAAAACAAAACAAAACAGTAACAAGTGTTGAGAAAATTGTGGAAAAATTGGAACTCTTATGCACTGTTGGTAGGAAGGTAAAGTGGTACAACTGCTATGGAGAACAGTATGGCAGTTCTTTGAAAAATTAAAAATAGAATCACCGTATGATTCAGCAATTTCACTTCTGAATACATATACTCAAAAGAATTGAAAGCTGTGTCTTGAAGAGATATTTGTACACTCATGCTCATAGCAGCATTATTCACATTAGCTAAAACATGGAAGTAACCCAAGTGTCTGTCAACAGATGAATGGATAAGCAAAATGTGGTATATACATAGAATGGAATTTTATTTAGCCTTTATAAGTTTATTTACATGGGTGAAATTTGAGGATATTCTGCTAAGTGAAATAAGCCAGTCACAAAAAGGCATATATTGTGTGATTCCACATATGTGAGATACTTAGAGTAGTCAAAATCATAGAGTCAGAAAGTAGGAGTTGCTTCCAGGGGCTGAGGGGAGAGGGGAATGGGGAGTTATAGTTTAATGAGTATAGAGTTTCAGTTTTACAAGATAAAAAGAGCTCTGGAGAAGGATGGTGGAGATGCTTGCACATTGTGAATGTAATGCCACTGGACTATACACATAAAAATGGTTAACATGATACATTTTATGTTATGTGTATTTTTTCACAATAACTTTAAAAAAAAACACATAACAAGAGGGTGAGGAGTCAAGATGGTGGAATAGGAGGATATAAAATTGGTCTCTCCTCACAAGTACATCAAGAATGCATCTACACATATAACAAATCTCACAGAGCACCTGCTGAACTTTAGCAGAAGACTTCAGACACCTAAAAGGAAAAGAAAAATCCCCTTGCAACCTGGTGGGACTAAAGAAAGAAAAAAAGAAAAGAGGAATCAAAAAAGGGACCAGAACCCCTGACAGGAAGCTGAAGGTGAGTAGAGGTTCCTGCACTCAGAAAAACCCCTTCATGGTGGGGAAATCAGCTGGGACAGAAAGGTGGATCAAAAGAGAATGCAGTGGATGGTCTGTGGAAGACAGGACAAAGTAAGAACTGAACGTATGGTCTGTGCCACAGCCTTGCACACCCCAGCCTGTGTCATGTGTCTCCTATTGTGGAGGGGGCTGGGTGCTGGAAAGTGGGGTTTGGAGTGTGAACTCAGGGAAGGGACAGCTGTTGGCTGTGAAAAGACAGCATGAAGGGACAAGGAGTAAGGGGCTTCACAACTGGGAAAGTTTGTGGGAAAAGCCCAGGACACCATAGAAGCAAGGTTCCATTGTTGAGTGGCAGGCAAGGGGCAGGGCCGCCATTGCAAACCATTCCCCAACCACCAGCTTAGGCCTCTGTGGGAACTGGGAAGAGCACTCTTCTAAGCAGGCTTGCCCACCCCTCAAGACAAGGTCTCCTCTGACTGTATATGTTCTGAGGTCCTGAGTGCTACCCATGCCAAAACCTCCTCAGTAGGGCACCCCTGCCTGAGACAGGAATCTACTAATGTTGTCAGGGTCTGAGTGTTAAAATGTAGGGTTAAGATGGTGGATCCACTGAAAGGACTGCTCTTGGTTGTGCGGGTACAACAGAGGGGATGGGATTGAGGGGCTCTGCAGTCAGGAATGCCACAAGAGGAAGCGTGGTCAGCCTAGGAGAAGAGGCACCACTGTTGAGCAGTGCATGAGGGGCAGGGCTAGCACCGCCCCCACACACCAGTCTCTGCCTCCACAGGCACTTGGAGAGACTCTCACCAGAGTGAGGATGCCCCAGTCTGTTGCAAGTGACTGCCAGTCTCTGCTGCCACAGGCACTTTGCACACACCCCAGTTGTGGGCACCATACCCCTCCCTGGCCTGAAGGAGTAAGTGTGCTCCAATCAGCAACTGCTATTGCTCCCTCTCGCCTGGGTGGGGAATAGACATCTGAGGGTGGTGCACACACAGAGGTGGGGACAAAACCAAAGCTGAGCCCCAGGGGTGGTGCGACTAAGGAAGAGAAATAGAAATCTCTCTGTGCAGCCGCACAAACCACAGATTAAATCCCTGTGATCAGTTTGGTAAATCCTGCATACAGATGAGTGTTCCCACAACAGACACCAGTCTAGCTTTAGCAGCAGTGGACGTTGGGGGCAAGTAAACTTGGGAGTTGGGCTGGGTCAGAGTCTGATCAGGTGACACAGTATGCAGAGGAGGTCCAGGCACCTACCTAAAGGTATTGGAGGGCTCCCTGGGGAAGTGGGGATTGGCTGTGGCTCACTGTGGGAGCAAGGACACTGATAGAGGAGGCTCCAGGAAAATGTTATTACTATTATTCTTTTTTGTTTCTTGCATTTTGTCTAGTTGTTGGCATTTTTGTTTCTATTATTTTAAATTTATTTATTTATTGTTTTTTAATATATAATTTTTATTTTTCTATTTTTACTTTACTTTTTGGTTGTTTTGTGTTCTTTTTCTTGTTTTTATTCTTTGTTTCTTATCATTTTTATGTGTTTCTTTTATGTTTTCTTTGCTATTTTTAGTTTGCTTTCTGTTTCAGTTTCATTTTTCATGTTTTTGATTTTGTTAGTTTAGTCTGTACAGATTGTTTCATGTTTGAGTTCTTTAGTTTGTATCTTGTTTTTTGATTTCTTTGTTGTTGGTGTTTCTTTTCTATTTCTTTGTTTCTGTTTGGTTTTGTTTTTATCATTTGTCTTCAGTTCAGTTTGTCTGTTTGTTTATTTTGTTGTTATTTTGTGTGTGTGTTGTTTTTGTTGTTGCTGTTTGTTTCTGTGTGTTTACTATTTGTCTTGGGTTTTGTTTGTCTGTTTTCTTTTCTGTTTTTTTTCTATCGTTTTTCTCTGGACATGCAGCATGGTTTGCAGGCTCTTGGTTCCCCAGCTAGGGTTCGGGCCTGGGCCTACAGGGTGGGAGTGCCATGTCCATGATGCTGGACTGGCAGAGAATTCCTGGGATCAGGGAATATTAATCATCATGCACTCTCCTGGAGGTATACATCTCGACACAATGACCTGGCTCCACCCAACTGCTGAAGGCTCCAGTGCTGCACACATCACACAGTGCCACCCATCAGCAGACAGGCTGCCTAAAGTCCAAATAAGCTCACAGACACTCCAAAACACATCCCTTGACATGGCCTTGTCCATCAGAGGGAAAAGTGCTCCACCCATCAGAGTGAAGGCACCAGCCCCTCCCACCAGGAAGCCTACACTAGCCCCTGGACCATCTTCACCCACCAGGGGACAGCAAAACAAGAGGACAACAAAAGCAAGAGGAATGACAACCTTGCAGCCAGCAGGAAGAAGAATATAAACACAGTAACTTAAACAAAACGAGAAGACAGAGACATTGCAGATGAAGGAGCAAGGTAAAAATCCACAAGACCAAATAAATAAAGAGGAAATAGGCAAGCTACATGAAAAATAATTCATAGTAATGATAGTAAAGATGATCCAAAAACTCAGAAATAGAATGAAGGCATGGATCAGGAGGTACATGAAACATTTAACAAGGACCTAGAAGAACTAAAGAAAAAAAATCGGTGATGAACAACACAAAAACTGAAATGAAAATTACACTAGAAGGAATCAATAGAATAACTGAGGCAGAAGAACAGACAAGTGAGCTGGAAGATACATGGTAGAAATAACGGCCATGGAGCAGAATAAAGAAAAAAAAAGAAATGAAGGCAGTCTCAGAGACCTCTGGGACAATATTAAATGCACCAACATTCGAATTATAGTGGTCTAAGAATAAGAAGAGAAAGAGAAAGTGGCTGAGAAAATATTTAAAGAGATTATAGTCAAAAACTTCCCTAACATGGGAAAGGAAATAGTAAACCAAGTCCCAGAAGTGCACAGACTCCCAAGCAGGATAAACCCAAGGAGAAACATGTCAAGAAAATAATAATCAAACTAACAAAAATTAAATTCAAAGAAAAAGTATTAAAAGCAGTAAGGGAAAGCAAAATATAACATACAAGTATACTCCATAAGGTTATCAGATGATTTTGAAGCAGAAACTCTGCAGGCCAGAAGGGAGTGGCAGGATATATTTAAGGTGATGAAAGGGAAAAGCCAACAACCAAGATTACTCTACTCAGAAAGGATCTCATTCAGATTCAATGGAGAAATCAAAAGCTTTACAGACAAGCAAAAGCTAAGAGAATTCAGCACCACCAAACCATCTTTACAACAAATGCTAAAGGAGCATCACTAGTTGGAAAACATGAGAAGAAAAAGACCTACAAAAACAAACCAAAAACAAATAAGAAAATGGTAATAGGAACATACATATCAATAGTTACCTTTAATGTAAATGGCTTAAATGGTCCTACCAAAAGACACAGACTGGCTAAATGGATACAAAAACAAGACCTGTATATATGCTGTCTACAAGACGCCCACTTCAGGCCTAGGGACACAAACAGACTGAAAGTGAGGGGATGGAAAAAGACATTCCATGCAAATGGAAATCAAAAGAAAGCTGCAGGAGCAATACTCATATCAGATAAGATAGACTTTAAAATAAAGACTGTTAGAAGAGACAAGGAAGGATACTACATAATGATCAAGGGATCAATCCAAGAAGATGTAACAATTGTAAATATTTATTCACCCAACGTAAGAGCACCTCAATACATAAGGCAAATACATAAGGGGGAGTCAACAGTAATACAATAAGAGCAGGGGACTGTAACACCTCACTTACACCAATGGACACATCATCCAGACAAAAAATTCATAAAGAAACAAAAGCCTTAAATGACATATTAGACCAGATAGAGTTAACTGATATTTATAGGACATTCCATCTGAAAGCAGCAGAATACACTTTCTTCTCAAGTGCACATGAGACATTCTCCAGGATAGATCACATATTGGGTCACAAATCAAGCCTTGGTAAGTTTAAGAAAATTGAAATTGTATCAAACATCTTTTCCAAGCTCAACACTATGAGTTTAGAAATAAATTAAAGGGAAAAAATTAAGAAACACAAACATATGAAAGTGAAACAATAAACTAGTAAATAACCAAGAAATCAATGAAGAAATCAAAGAGGAAATAAAAATATTCCTAGAAACAAATGACAAAAAAAACACGATGACACAAGCCTATGGGATGCAGCAAAAGCAGTTCTAAGAGGGAAGTTTATAGCAAAACAATCCTACTTCAAGAAAAAGCAAAAATCTCAAATAAACAACCCAACCTTACACCTAAAGCAACTAGAGAAAGAACAAACAAAATCCAAAGTTAGTAGAAGGAAATAAATCATAAAGATCAGAGCAAAAATAAATGAAATAGAAACAAAGAAAACAATATCAAAGATAAATGAAACTAAATGCTAACTCTTTGAGAAGATAAACAAAATTGATAAAACTTTAGCCAGACTAATCAAGAAGAAAAGGGAGAGGATTCAAATCAATACAATTAGAAATGAAAAAGGAGAAGTTACTATTGACACCACAGAAATACAAAGGATCATAACAGACTTCTACAAGCAACTATATGCCAATGAAATGGACAACCTGGAAAAAATGGACAAATTCTTAGAAAAGTACAATCTTCCAAGACTGAACTAGGAAGAAATAAAAAATATGAACAGATAAATCAGAAGTAATTAAATTGAAATTGTGATTAAAAATCTTCCAACAAAAAAATGTCCAGGACCAGATGGCTTCACAGGCAAATTCTATCAAACATTTAGAGAAGAGATAACACCTATCCTTCTCAAACTCCTCCAGAAAATTGCATAGGGAGGAAAACACCCAAATTCATTCTACGAGGCCACCATCACTCTGATACCAAACCCAGACAATGATATCACACAAAAAAAAACAGAATTACACGCCAATATCACTGATGAACATAGACACAAAAATCCTCAACAAAATACTAGCAACTAATATCCACCAACATATTAAGAGGATCATACATCATGATCAAGTGGGATTTATCCCAGAGATGCAAGGATTCTTCAAAATATGCAAATCAATCAATGTGAAACACCATATTAACAAATCAAAGAATAAAAACCATATGATCATCTCAATAAATGCAAAATAGGCTTTTGACAAAATTCAACTCCCATTTATGATAAAAACTCTCCAGAAAGTCAGCATAGACTGAACCTACCTCAACAGAATAAAGGTCATATATGGCAAACCTAGAGCAAACATCTTTCTCAATGGTGAAAAACTGAAAGCATTTCCATTAAGATCAGGAACAAGACAAGAGTGTCCACTCTCACCATGATTATTCAACATAGGTTTGGAAGTCTTAGCCATAGCAATCAAGAAGAAAAAGAAAAAGAATACAAATTTGAAAAGAAGAAGTAAAACTGTTACTGTTTGCAGATGGCATGATAGTATACATAGAGAATTCTAAAGATGCCACCAAAAACTACTAGAGCTAATAAATGAATTTAGTAAAATTGAAGGATACAAAATTAATACACAGTGATCTCTTGCATTCTATACACTAACAACGAAAGATCACAAAGAGGAATTAAGGAAACAATCACACTTACCATCATAACATAAAGAATAAAATACCTAGGAATAAACCCACCTAAGGAGGCAAAAGACCTGTATGCAAAAAAATATAAGATACTGATGAATGAACTCAAAGATGACACAAACAGATGGAGAAATATAACATGTTCTTGGATTGGAAGAATCAATCCTGTGGAAATAACTATACTACCCAAAGCAATCTACAGATTCAATGCAATCCCTATCAAATCAGAATTAGAACAAAAAAATTCACATTTTCCATGGAAACACAAAGGATCCCAAATAGCCAAAGCAATCTTGAGAAAGAAAAATGGAGCTGGAGGAATCATGCTCCCTGACTTCAGACTACACTACACAGCTACAGTAATAAAGGTAGTATCATACTGTGACAAAAACAGAAATGTAGATCAATGGAACAGGATAGAAAGCCCAGAGATAAACCCAGGCACTTATGGTCACCTAATCTATGACAAAGGAGGCAAGGATATACAATGGAGAAAAGACAATCTCTTCAATAAGAGGTGATGGGAAAATTGGATATATGCAAAAGAATGAAATTAGAACACTCCCTAACACCATACAGAAAAATAAACTCAAAATGGATTAAAGACCTAAATATAATGCCAGACACTATAAAACCCTTAAAGGATAACCTAGGCTGGACACTCTTTGACATAAATCGCAGCAAGATCTTTTTTGATCCACCTCTTATAGTAATGAAAATAAAAATAAAAATAAACAAATGGGACCTAATGAAACTTGCAAGCTTTTGCACAGCAAGGGTAACCATAAAGAAGACAAAAAGACAACCCTCAGAATCAGAGAAGATATTTGTGAACAAAGTAACTGACACACGATTAGTCTCCAAAATACTCAAAGAACTCATGCAGCTCAATATAAAAAAAAGAAAGAAAACAATAAACCAAATCAAAAAATGGGTAGAAGACCTAAATAGACAATTCTCCAAAGAAGACATACAGATGGCCAAGAGGCACATGCAAAGATGCTCATCATCCCTAATTATTGAAGAAATGCAAATCTAAACTACAATGAGGTATCTCCTCACGCTGGTCAGAATGGCCATCATCAAAAATTCTACAAACAATAATGCTGGAGAGGGTGTGGAGAAAAGGGAACCCTCTTATACTATTGGTGAGAATGTAAATTGATACAATCACTATAGAGAACAGCATGGAGGTTCCTTAAAAATCTAAAAATAGAGCTACCATATGACCCACAATCCCACTACTGGGCATATACCCAGAGAAAACCATCATTCAAAAAGATACATGCACCTCAGTATTTACTGTGGCACTATTTACAATAGCCAGGACATGGAAGAAACCTAAATGCCCATCAACAAAGGAATGGATAAAGAAGTTTTGGTACATATATACAATGGAATATTACTCAGCCATTAAAAGGAACAAAATTGTGCTATTTGCAGAGATGTGGATGGACCTAGAAACTGTCATCCAGAGTGAAGTAAGTCTGAAAGAGAAAAACAAATATTGTATAATATTGCTTATATGTGGAATGTAGAAAAATGATACAGATGAACTTATTTGCAAAGCAGAAATAGAGACACAAATATAGAGAACAAACTTTTGGATACCAAGGTGGTGGAGGGTGGTGAGATGAACTGAGAGATTGGGATTGACGTATATACACTACTATGTATAAAATAGATAACTAATGTGAACCTACTGTACAGTACAGTGAACTCTACTCAGTGTGCTGAGGTGACCTAAGTGGGAAGGAAATCCAAAAAAGAGGAGATGTATGTATACTTATCGTTGATTCACTTTGCTCTACAGCAGAAAGTAACACAACACTGTAAAGCAACTATACTCCAATAAAAATTAATTAAAAGAATAAAATAGGAAAACACAAACACATGGAGAGTAAATCATAAGCTACTAAAAATGGATTGATAAAGATATAAAAGTGGAAATTTTAAAAATACCTTGAGGAAAATGAAAATAAAACTTTCCAAAATCTATGGTACACAGCAAAATCAGTACTAAGAATGAAGTTTATAGTGACATAGACCTATTTGAGAAACAAAAATCTAAAAAATACCCCTAACCTACCATCTAAAGGAATTAGAAAAAGAAGAACAAATAAAGCATAAAGTCGGCAGAATGAAGAAAATAAAAATATTAGAGAAAACAAAATAGAATGAAAAAATAAAAAGCTCAATGAAACCAAGAGCTCTTTTATTGAACAATAAACAAAATTGATAAGCTTTTAGCAGGCTCATCAAGAAAATAAAGGACGAGTACCGCAAAAAAACCAAAATAAGTAGTGAAAGAGGAGAAATAACCAACATCACAGAGATACAAAAAATCATGAGAATACTATGAACAGTTATATTGCCAACAAGTTAGACAATCAAGAAGAAATGGACACACTTATAGAAACATACCCCCTTTCAAAACTGAATCAGGAAGAAATAGACAATCTGAACAGACTGATCACTAGTAGTGAAATGGAATTTGTAATTAAAAAAAACTCACCAAACAAAAGTCCAGGACTGGGTAGCTTCACAGGGGAATTGTAACTAACATATAAAGAAGAGTTAATGCCTATCTTTCTCAAACTATTCAAAAAAAAATGAAGAGGAGAGACCACTTCCAAATTCATTCTACAATATCACCCTTACCCTGATACCAAAATCAGAGAAATACACTTCAAAAATGAAAATTACAAACCAATATCTCTGATGAATATAGATGCAAAAATCTTCAAATAATATTAGCAAACAAAATTCAACAATACATAAAAATGAGCATACACCATGATCAAGTGGGATTTATTCCAGGGATGCAAGGATGATTCAATATCTGCAAATCAATGTACGTAATACACCACAGAGATCTCTCTTCATAATTCAAAGTCATAAAGACCTTCTCCTATGTTTTCTCACATAAGTTTTATAGTTTTGGATTTTATACTTATGTATGTGGTTCATTTTGAGTAAAATTTTGTAAATAGTACAATGTATAGATGATTTTTCTTCAGAAATGTCCAATTGTTCCAGCACCATGATTTCCAGCACTATGATTTCTAAACAAAATTTCTTTGCAGGTTTGTCCATCAACAGTCCCCCACTTATGTGTGTGTCCTCTTTTGGACTATTTTTTCTACTGATGTCTTCCTCTATCTTAATGCATATTTAACACTCCCTTGATTACTATACCTTAATAATAAGGCCAGGAATCAGTAGTTGTAGTCCTTCCATTATTTTTTCTTTTGGAAAGTCATTTAAGATATTCAACATCCTTTACATTTCTATATAAACTTTATACTCAGCGTGTTGGTGTCCACAAAAGGGCCTTCTAGGCTTCTGATTGTGATTTAATTGAATCTATAAATCAATTCAGGGAGAATTGACACCTTAATAATATTGAATATTCTGACTCAGGAACATCAATTATTTAGCTCTTATTTAATTTCTCTCAGCAATATTTTGAAGCTTAATATAAATGTACAGCTGTTGCAAATCTATTGTTCTGTTATTCCCAAGTACTTTTTCATAATTTTTGATGCTACTATAAATTGTTTGATTTTTATTTCAAATTCTGATTGCTTTAAATACTTGATGCAATTGATCTTTGTATATTAATTTGTATTCTGAAAATTTGCTAATTCACTTACTAATTCTAGGATACTTTTAATAAATTCCATCAGACTATTTAAGTAGATGATTATGTTGTCTTGAAATAAAAGAGAGATTTTCTTTTGCTTTCTGACCTGGATGCCCTTTATTATGCCTTATTATCTAATTGTCCTGGCTAGAACATGCAGTACAAAATTGAATAAAAGTGGCCAAAGTGACTTAATTATTCTATTCCTGATATTAGGGGGGGAAGGATTCAGTTTTTCGCCATTATGATGTTACCCATAGGTTTTTGTGGATGACCTTTAGTAGGTTAAGGGAACTCCCTTATACTTCTAATTTTCATAGATTTTTTTTCAGAAAGAAATGATATACTTTGTCAGTGACTACTGGAATGACCATATTGTTTTGCTTTTATAGTCTGTTAATATAGTGAATTACATTGATTGTTTTCCCTTTCTTAATTGAAGTATAGGTGATTTACACTATTGTATTACTGTCAGGTGCACAACATAGTTATTCAATCTTTTCATAGATTATACTCCATTTAAAGTTGTTATAAAATATCAGCTGTTATTTCCCTGTGCTGTATAATATGTCCTTGTAGCTTATTTATTCTAGACATGGTAGTTTGTGTTTCTTAATTCCATACCCCTGTCTTGTGCATTCCCCCTTCCTTCTCCCCATTGATGACCACTAGCTTGTTCTCTACATCCGTGAGCTTGTTTCTGTATTGTTATATACATTCACTTGCTTTAATTTTTAGATTCCACATATAAGTGATAACAGAGTACTTGTCTTTCTCTGAAATTTCACTAAGCATAATACCATCGAGATCCATCCACATAGTTGCAAAAGGCAGAATTTATTTATCTATTTTTTATGGCTGGTAATATTCTCTCTCTCTCTCTCTCTCTCTCTCTCTCTATATATATATATATATATATATATATATATATATATATATAATCACATTTTCTTCATGTATATACACAACAATGGAATTGCTGCATCATATGACAGTCCTATTTTTAGTTTTTCGAAGAATCTCCATACTGTTTTCCACAGTGGCTGCACGAATTTACAATCCCACCAACAGTGTGCTAGGGATACTTTTTCCCTACGTCCTCACCCACATTGTTATTTGAGGTCTTTTTGATGATGGCCATTATGGCAGATGTGAGGTGATAGCTCATTGTGGTTTTCATTTGCATTTCCCTGATGATTTGTAATGTTGAGCATCTTTTAAGGTCTCCATTGGCCATCTATATGTCTTCTTTGGAAAAATGTCTATTCAGGTCTTCTGCCCATTTATTAATTGGGTTGTTTGTTTTCTTGATATTGACTTGTATGAGCTGTTTATACCGTTTGAATAGTAACCCCTTATCGGTTATCTCATTTGCAAGTATTTTCTTCCATTCAGCAGGTTCTCTTTTTGTTCTGTTAATGGTTTCCTTTGCTGTTCAAAAGCTCATAAGTTTAATTAGGTCCCATTTGCTTATTTTTCCTTTTATTTCCTTTGCCTTAAAAGACACATCCAAAACAATATTGCTGTGATTTATGTCAAAGTGTGTTCTGCGTAAGTTCTCTTCCAGGAGTTTTATGGTTTCTGGTTTTACATTTTAGTCCTTACTCCATTTTGAGCTTATTTTGTATATGGTGTGAGAAAATGTTCTAATTTCATTCTTTGAAATGTAGCTGTCCAGTTTTCCCAGCAACACTTACTGAAGAGACTGCCTTTTCTCCAATGTATATTCTTGCCTCCTATGTCATAGATTAATTGACCATAAATACATGGGTTTATTTCTGGGCTCTCTGTTATGTTACATTAATCTATGTGTCTGTTTTTGTGCCAATACCATACTTTTTGATGACTGTAGCTATGTAGTAAAGTCTGAAGTCAAGGAGAGTGTTACCTCATGCTTTGCTTTTTTTCTCAAGATTGCTTTGGCTCTTTGGGCTATTTTGTAGTTCCATATAAACTTTAGGATTATTTTTTTCAAGTTCTGTGAAAAATGTCATGGTTATTTTAATAGGGATTTCATTAAACATGTAGATTGCTTTCAATAGTTTGCATATTTTAACAATATTAATTCTTCCAATCTATGCACATATCTTTCGATTTATTTGTATCATCTTCAATTTTCTTCATCAATATCTTACAGTTTTCAGAATATAGGTCTTTCACCTCCTTGGTTAAGTTTATTCCTAGGTGTTTTATTCTTTTTTATGCAACTATAAAATACATTGTTTTCTTGAATTCTCTGATACTTCATTATTAGTATATAGAAAAGCAACAGTTTTCTGAATGTTTCTGTCTTGTATCCTGCAACTTTACTAAATTCATTTATTAGTTCTAATAGTTTTTTGTGAAGATTCTAGGGTTTTGTATGTGTAATAGCATGTTATCCACAAATAGGGAGAGTTTTACTTCTTACCTTCCAGTTTGAATGATTTTTACTTCTTTTTATTTTCTCATTGCTGTGGCTAGGACTTCCAAAACTACCTTAAGTAGAAATGGTGAGAGTGGGCATCCTTGTCTTATTCCTGATTTTGAGAAAAAGCTTTCAGATTTTTACCACTGAGTATGATATTAGCTGTAGGTTTGTCACAATTGGCCTTAATTATATTGAGATATGTTCCCTCTATACCAACTGTGATGAGGATTTTTATAGTGAATCGCTGTTGAATTTTGTCAAATGTTTTTTTTCTGCATCGATTGAAATCATAATGTGATTTTTATCCTTCCCCTTTTTAAAATAGTGTATTATACTGATTGATGAATGAATATTGAACAATCCTTGCATCCCTGGGATAAATCCTAATTGATCATGTTGTATGATCTTTTTATATATTGTTGAATTTGGTTTGCTGATTTTTAAAGGATTTTTGCATCTGTATTCATCAGACACATTGTCTTGTAATTATATTGTATTTTCTGTCTGGTTTTTGTATCAGGGTTGTGGTGGCCTCTTAGAGTGAATTTGAGAGTGTCCCCATTTCTTCAGTTTTTTTGGAATCACTTGAGAAGGATAAGTATTAGCTCTTCTTTTTTTGTTTGGTAGAATTCCCCTGTGTAGCCATCCAGTCCTGGACTTTTGTTGGGCATGATATTTTTTATTACAAATACAATTTCACTACTAGTGATCAGTTCAGATTGTCTATTTCTTCCTAATTTAGTCTTGGAAAGGGGTATGTTTCTAGAGATTTGTTCATTTCTTCTTCATTGTCAAATTTGTTGACATATAACTGTGCAGAGTATTCTTTTATGATTTTTTTTTGTATATCTGTGATATAGACTGTTATTTCCTTTCTTTCATGTCTTATTTTGTTCATTTGGGTTCTTTTTTTTTCTTGATTAGCCTGTCTAAAGGCTCATCAATTTTGTTTCCAAAAAAACAGCTCTTGGTTTCATTGATCTTTTCTATCATTTTTTGGTCTCTATTTTATTTCTTTCCTCTCTCATATTTATTATTTTCTTCCTTCCACTGACTTTGGGCTTTATTTGTTCTTAATTAAAGGCTTGAATAAATGCAAAAATATTCTCAGGACACTTGATTTTCTGCAAGAACAGTGAACTTAGTAACTTAGAGTCTCATCTCCACTTCCCAGCTCACTGGCAACTGTAAGAATATCAGCTCACATTCTTTGTACCAGAGGAGCAGAATAGATATCATTAGCAAATAACTGTAATTAATCATTTTTTCTGTCCTGTCCAGTGGCTCCCTGGAAGACCAACCCAAAAAGCTAGGCTTTATTTTACCTAACTCAGAATTGGCATATTGCTAATACTACTTGTAGGGAACTGGAAATTTGTTGGAAACATTTACAGGTTAGTATCTTAGGTTGCTGCTGCCTAAGGCAAAAGATAACAATTGGAGCAAACAATAGACTCTCCAAAAGCCTGGAGAATGAGATGTTGTTAAGAACTTTGAAAGGCTCTGACATATTCTTGGGAATCTAGAAATCCATGTGCATGTTCAAGGCTGTACACATACTCAGGAAAGATTTGGGAAGGCAATAAGTTCTTACCTACTGCAGGCATTAAGGTCTTCCATACACAGGAATTAAAGGTTAAGAAAGAGTTGTAATGAACCTGGCAGAGTGTTGATGGGGTGCCACAATAAACACACACAAAGATCCCTTGGCAAAACTTGGATGATTTTTTATTTCAAGGTGTTTAAGGAAATCTTTGTTCAACAATTAGCTGACCAGTAAGCTAAAAGAACAGAGATTCCAGGGGTGAAATTTGTAAAATATGTATTCTTTATAAAATTATTTCAGAAAAGTAACTAAACAAATAAACAACAGCAACTATAATAAGCAGCAATGACAACAAATCCTGGGAAGAAGAGAGAAGTCGATTTCCAGACTTGCCACATTATAATATTCAATATGTCTGGTGTTCAAAAAAATATTTATAAGGCATCCAAAGAAATAAGAGAGAATTGCGTATACAAAGGAGGAAAGAAGAACTCAACAGAAACTCCCTGAGGAAGACCAGATGTTGTAATTTCTGGACAAAGACTTTAGAGGATTATATTCAGCCCTTAGATGTGTGTTTAATTATGTCTTTCCCTCAGGCTGAAGCCATGAAGAGAATATAATAGGTCTCTCTCACAGCGAGACTGGGCACCTCAGTCTTCTGCCTCTATTGTACGCTAGTGGTGGTTGCTGGTTAAAAACTTTTTCTGCATTTGCTATAGTTCTGTGACATAAGACTTGTGGGAATAAGCCCTACTGGCCACCAGAGTTACGTTATATAGAGGTGTCCCCTGGGCAGCAGCTTCAAAAATAAAGGCATCAGACAAGTGTACAAGCTACTTTTGGGGAGATACCAGCAAGCTGGAGGCAGAGAGATAGCTCAAGATGGTGTCTGCTGGCCTCCATCTTTACATAGTATTACAGTATGCCCCTAGATCTGTGTTAAATTAGAAGTCTGCCCCTCAGGCTGATGCTTTAACATAAGCAAATACATAAAGACTCACAAAAAGTCTAGGCACTTTTCAGTCAGCTGCACTGGGCCCTGTGGTAGGTGAGTCCATGTGAGACCTTTAAGAACTGTTTCTCAATTTGCTATAGTCTTGTGGGACCTGTGCACAGAAGCCCTGTTGGCTTTCAAAGCTAAATGTTTTGTGGGCTCATTTCTTAGCTTCAGGTCTTAAAAGTTGGGGTGCCAGAAAAGGGTTTCAACCCCCTTGCTCCTCAAGGAGAGGTTTGGGATTGAGTTCCCTCTTGATTGTGGAACACCATGTTCAGGGTGGGATTAATGATGAGGCTGTAACAGCCTCTCCTACCAACTTCAATGTGGATTTTTTCTTGTTCGCCTGACGTGTAGGAGTCAGCTAGTGTTTTTTTCTTTTTTCCCCCCCAGGGGAAACTGTTCCGTATGGAGCTGAAGATTCAGTGTGTCTGTGGGAGGAGGTGTTTTCAGGATCCTCCTACATCACCATCTTGAACTGAAACTCCTGACAACTTTAAATCAGCTATTTTAAATATATTCAGTAGGTAAAGAAATTTATGTCTAAAGAAATAAAGTATGATAACAACATCTTACGAATTTGAGAACATCAATAAAGAGAGAAACTATAAAATGTAACCAAATAGAAATTTTTGAGTTGAAAAGTAACATAAGCAAAATGAAAATATTCACTAGAGGGTCTCAACAGCAGATTTGAACAGGGAAAAGAAACAAGCAATGAACTTGAAGTAGGAAAAGTGAGATTATCCTGTTGAGGAACAGGAAGAAAAAAGAATGAAGTGAAATAGACAGAGCCTAAAAATACTGTGGGACATCATCAAGAGTGCCAAAAAATGCCTAACGGGACATCCAGAAGGAGAGGAAAGAAAGAGGCAGAAAGTGTATTTGAAAAAATCATAGCAAAAACTTTCCAAATTTGATGAAATCCATGAATGTACATTTCCAAGGAACTCAAGAAATTTCAAGCAGGATAAATTTAAAGAGATCCACACCTAGATGTATCATAATCAAACTGTTGGAAATGAACCACAAAGAGAACCTTGAAAGCAGCAAGAGAGAAGTCACTCATTACATACAAAGCATCCTCAATATGACTACCAGCTAGTTTGTCATCAGAAACCATGGAGGACAGAAGGCAGAGGGGTAACATATTCAATATACTGGAAAAAAATCTTCCAACCAGGAAATCTATATCCAGCAGTACTATCCTTAAAAATAGATGGAAAATTAAGACATTTAAAATAAAAATTGATAAACAGATACACAAAAAATGTAAACAAAAATTGAAGGAATTCATCACTAGTAGATCTCCCTTATAAAAACTGCTAAAGGGAGTCTTTCAGGCTGAAATAAAAGGGCACTAGACAGTAACTCAACTCCAAAGAAATAAAGGACAACAGGAAATGTAACTAACAGGATAAATATAAAATATATATTAATGTATCTTGTAACTATTGAATAGTTTTTTCAATTTTATTTAAAATGCAACTACAAAAGACAATAATCATTAGTTTGGTTTGAGGGACTAACTATGTATAAGGATATAATCTGTGACAATAACATCAGAAATGCAAGGGGAGGGATGCAGATATATAGGAGTAAAATTTTTGTATATTATTGAGATTATGTTGATATGAATGAGAAGTAGATAGGTATAAATTAAGATGTTAATTGAAATCCTCAGGGCAACCACTAAAAAATAAGCTAAAATATAAATAAAAAGGAGCAAGAAGGGAATCAAAATGGTTCACTTGAAAATACAAATCTAACACAAACATGATAATGGAGGAATTAGGGAATAAAAATATCTTTGTGGGTTGAATTGTATCTCCCAAAATGATATTCTCAAGTCCTAACCCTTGGTCCTTTGAATGTGATCTTACTTGGAAACAGGATCTTTGCAGATATAATTTAGTTAAGATGAGGTCATGCTGGATTCGAGTGTACCCTAAACCAATAACAATCATTCTTATATGATGAGGGAAATTTGGAAACAGATACAGACACAGAGATAATGCTATCAATCGAACACCACCAGAGTTTTCACTACCTCGTAAGTGGAAGGTCGGCTGCTGGGTGTGCCGCCTACTCACCCTGTGTGTGTGGCTTTATGCTTCCTCATTCAGTAAGTCATAATCTGAATATTTTTAACACACTAGCTCTAGGCTTTCCAAAATACCTGGCTAAAGACCCAGAAACAATTCCATACTCCTATGGACCCAACTACAACCCCATTTGGCCATGATGCTGCCACTAGGACCCCATGCCAAGGGACCCAGGAGGAGTCATGCCCACCTGTGTCTTGGATAATAGGCATTTAGCTCTTGGTCCCAGCTCTGGACCCTGAAGGGGCCTGTGATACAGCTCTAGCTCTCCTTGGCTGTGGTCTGGAAGACCCTAGATGTAAGGCTGTCAAACTTGTTCTGACTCTTGATTCTGAAATAGCCTTGTAATGGGGCTCCAGCACCTCCTAGATTCATTCTGTGAACAGTCTGGTTGTCCCAGTGACCCAGCAACAATCACTCCCATCTGTACCACCAGAGGTCCTGAAAGGGCCCTAGACTCAGTTCCAGTCTCTCCCAGTGGCAGTCTAGGTGCAGTCCAGCAGGCCCATGGATCGTGTGGGAAACATAACCATCTGCAGCCCTGGAGATCCTGAAACTACTCTACATTTGGCTCCACCCCCTCCCAGCAGCATTCTCTGAGCAGTCCTATTGGCCCAGGGTCCCATCAGGTAACTCACCTGTCAGTGCCTGGGGAAGCAGGCCATCCAAATTCAGTTTGACAAAAGATCCAGAAACAGACCTGTGACTCAGCTCCAGCCCCTCACAGTCATGGTCCATAAGTAGCTCTGCTCACCCAGAGACTGGTCAGGAGACAAACCTATCTGTGACCCTAGAAGTAAATCCATCAATCTCAGTCTGACTGCAAGTCCTGAAACAGCCTTATTACTCAACTCCAGTCCTTTTCAGCCATGGTCAGGGAGCAATCCTGCCGACTCAGGGACCTAACAGGAGACATGCCTATCCATGCATCTAGAGCCAGGTCTGCAGACCCCAGTACTTGCTGTAGGCTCTGAAGAAGACTTGATACTTGGTTATAGCTTCTTTTGGCTAGTCTAGGGCCAATCGTGTCTGCCCAGAGACACACTTAATGACTTGTAAGAGTCCTCATGGGTACATGGTGGGAACTACACCTGTCCATACATCTGGTAACAGGACCTCTGTCTAAACATCCAAGTGTGGACACTGAAGAAGACCCTTGTCACAGTGCCATGTTATGAAACAAACAAAGTCCTGGAGGCAGTCCTGTCCACCCAGGGATCAGACAGGATCCATGCATATTCAAGCCCCTCATAACAAGCCCATCCACCACTGACCCCACTGTGGACCCAGCAATAGCCTCATGATCTGGCTCCAACAAATCATGACTGTAATTCTAGAGGTAATCCAATCAGTCTGGGGAACTGACAGAAGACCTTTACCTGTCAAAACAATTTTGTAAAAACTGGAAGAGCTGTTTGATACACACAGACACAAATGCAAAGCACAAATAAATGGATAGATATCCTGTATTATTGAGTTGCAAAAATTAATATTCTGAATGTGTCTATAATACTGAAAGTAATTCCTATCAAAATTCCAAGGGCATTTTTTCACAGAAGTTAGAAAAAAAAGTAATCTATAGATTCAGTGCAATCCCTAACAGAATCTCAACTTTGGTGTTTTTTTTTTTGCAGATAAAAAACTGATCCTAAAATTCATATGGAATTGTAGCAGACTCAGAATAGTAAGAAAACAGTCTTGAAATAGAACAAAATATTTGGAAAACACACACCTCCTAGTTTCAAAACTTAACACAAACCTACAGTAATCAAGAAGGTGTGGTAGTGTGGTACCAGCATAAGGATAGAAATATAATCAATGGAATAGAATTGGGTAATAAGAAATAAGTCAATGGGGGACGAGGGGAAGATGGCGGAAGAGTAAGATGCAGAGATCACCTTCCTCCCCACAGATACACCAGAAATACATCTACACGTGGAACAACTACTACAGAACACCTACTGAATGCTGGCAGAAGAACTCAGACATCCCAAAAGGCAAGAAATTCCCCACATACTTGGGTAGGGCAAAAGAAAAGAGAATAAACAGAGACAAAAGGATAGGGACGGGACCTGCACAAGTGGGAGGGAGCTGTGAAGGAGGAAAGGTTTCCATACACTAGGAAGCCGCTTCGCGTGCAGCAACTGCGGGTGGTGGAGGGGGAAAGATTTGGAGACACAGAGGAGAGCACAACAACAGGGGTGTGGAGGGCAAAGCGGAGAGATTCCCGCACAGAGGATTGGTGCTGAGCAGCACTCACCAGCCTGAGAGGCTTCTCTGCTCACCAACCGGAGTGGGCAGGGCTGGGAGCTGAGGCTCGGGCTTCGGTCGGATCCCAGGGAGAGGAATGGGGATGGCAGAGTGAACACAGCCTGAAGGGGTGAAAGTGCACCACAGCTAGCCGGGAGGGAGACCGCGGAAAAGTCTGGACCTGCTGAAGAGGCAAGAGACATTTCCTTCCCTCTTTGCTTCCTGGTGTTCGAGGAGAGGGGATAAAGAGCGCTGCTTAAAGGAGCTCCAGAGACTGGCATGAGTCGCGGCTAAAAGCGAAGACCACAGAGACAGGGATAAGATGCTAAGCCTGCTTCTACCGCCACCAAGAAGCGTGTGTGCCAGCACAGGTCACTATCCACATCTCCCCTCGTGGGGGACTGTGCAGCCCGCCACTGCCAGGGTCCCGGGATCCAGGGACAGCTTCCTCGGGAGAACACACGGTGCACCTCAGGCTGGTACAACGTCCTGCTGGCATCTAGCGCCACAGGCCTGCCCCACATCAATACCCCACCCTCCCCACGGCCTGAGTGAACCAGAGCCCCCGAATCAGCTGCTCCTTTAACCCCATTCTCTCTGAGTGAAGAACAGACGCCTTCCGGCGACCTACAAGCAGAGGCGGGGCCAAATCCAAAAGTGAGCCCAGGGAGCTGTGGTAACAAAGAAGAGAAACGGAAATTTCTCCCAGCAGCCTCAGAAGCAGCGGATTAAAGCTCCACAATCAACTTAATGTACCCAGCATTTGTGAAATACATGAATAGACAACAAACGATCCCAAATTGAGAAGCTGTGTAGATGAAAGTCTCTTGGTGCTGCAGCCAGGAGTCAGTGCTGTGCTTCTGAGGTGGGAGAGCCAACTTCAGGACACTGGTCCAAAAGAGACCTCGCAGCTCCACATATAAAATGGCGAAAATCTCCCAGAGATCTCCATCTCAAAAACAAGACCCAGCTTCACTCAACGAACAGGAAGCTACAGTGCTGCACACCCTATGCCAAACAACTAGCAACACAGGAACACAACCCCACTTATTAGCAAAGAGGCTACCTAAAATCATAATAAGTCCACAGACACCCAAAACACACCACCAGACGTGGACCTGCCCACCAGAAAGACAAGATCCAGGCTCATCCACCAGAAAACAGGCACCAGGCCCCTCCAACAGGGAGCCTACACAACCCAGGGAACTAAATTTAGCTACTGGGGACAGACACCAAAAACACCGGGAACTATGACCCTGCAGCCTGCAAAAAGGAGACCACAAACACAGTAAGATAAGCAAAATGAGAAGACAGAAAAACACACAGCAGATGAAGGAGCAAGGTAAAAACCCAAAAGACCTAACAAATGAAGAGGAAATAGGCAGTCAACCTGAAAAAGAATTCACAATAATGATAGTAAAGACTATCCAAAATCTTGGAAATAGAACAGACAAAATGCAAGAAACATTTAACAGGGACATAGAAGAACTAAAGAGGAAACAAGCAATGATAAGCGACACAATAAATTAAATTAAAAATACGCTAGATGGGATCAGTAGCAGAATAGCTGAGTCAGAAAAACAGATAAGTGACCTGGAAGATAAAATAGTGGAAATAACTATTGCAGAGCAGAATAAAGAAAAAAGAATGAAAAGAACTGAGGACAGTCCCAGAGACTTCTGAAACAATATTAAACACACCAACATTCGAAATATAGGGATGCCAAAAGAAGAAGAGAAAAAGAAAGGGACTGAGAAAATATTTGAAGAGATTATAGTTGAAAAGTTCCCTAATATGGGAAAGGAAATAGTTAATCAAGTCCAGGAAGCACAGAGGTTCCCATACAGGATAAATACAAGGACAGATATGCCAAGACACATATTAATCAAACTCTCAAAAACTAAACACAAAGAAAACATATAAAAAGCAGCAAGGGAAAAACAACAAATAACACAAAAGGTAATCCCCATAAGGTTAACAGCTGATCTCTCAGCAGAAACTCTGCAAGCCAGAAGGGACTGGCAGGACATATGTCAAGTGGTGAAGGAGAAAAACCTGCAACCAAGATTACTGTATCCAGCAAGGATCTCATTCAGATTTGATGGAGAAATTAAAAATTTTACAGACAAGCAAAAGCTGAGAGAGTTCAGCACCACCAAACCAGCTTTACAACAAATGCTAAAGGAACTTCTCTAGGCAAGAAACACAAGAGAAGGAAAAGACCTACAATAATGAACCCAAAACAATTAAGAAAATGGGAATAGGAACAAGCATATCGATAATTACCTTAAATGTAAATGGACTAATTCTTGCAACCAAAAGAAACAGACTGGCTAAATGAAAACAACAACAAGACCCATATATATGCTGTCTACAAGAGACCCACTTCAGACCTAGAGACACATACAGACTGAAAATAAGGGGTTGGAAAAGGATATTCCATGCAATTGGAAACCAAAAGAAAGCTGGAGTAGCAATTCTCATATCAGACAAAATAGACTTTAAAATAAAGACTATTAGAAGAGACAAAGAAGGATACGACATAATGATCAAGGGATCGATCCAAGAAGAAGATATAACAATTGTAAGTATTTAAGCATCCAATATAGGAGCAACTCAATACATAAGGCAAATGCTAACAACCATAAAAGGGGTAATGGACAGTAACACATTCATAGTAGGGGACTTTAACACCCCACTTTCACCAATGGACAGATCATCCAAAATGAAAATAAATAAGGAAACACAAGCTTTAAAGAATACATTAAACAAGAAGTACTTATTCGATATTTAAAGGATATTCCATCCAAAACAAACAGAATACACATTTTTCTCAAGTGCTCATGGAACATTCTCCAGGATAGATCATATCTTGGGTAACAAATCAAGACTTGGTAAATTTAAGAAAATTGAAATTGTATCAAGTATCTTTTCGGATCACAACGCTATGAAAGTAGATATCAATTACAGGAAAAGATCTGTAAAAAATACAAACACATGGAGGCTAAACAATACACTACTTAATAACGAAGTGATCACTGAAGAAATAAAAGAGGAAATAAAAAATTACCTAGAAAAAAATGACAATGGAGACACGACGACCCAAAACCTATGGGATGCAGCAAAAGCAGTTCTAAGAGGGAAGTTTATAGCAATACAACTCTACCTTAAGAAACAGGAAACATCTTGAATAAACAAACTAAAGTTGCACCTAAAGCAATTAGAGAAAGAAGAACAAAAAAAACCCAAAGTTAGCATAAAGAAAGAAATCATAAAAATCAGTTCAGAAAATATGAAAAAGAAATGAAGGAAAGGATAGCAAAGATCAATAAAACTAAAAGCTGGTTCTTTGAGAAGATAAACAAAATTGAAAAACCATTAGCCAGACTCATCAAGAAAAAAAGGGAGGAGACTCAAATCAATAGAATTAGAAATGAAAAAGGAGAAGTAACAACTGACACTGCAGTAACACAAAAGATCATGAAAGATTATTACAAGCAACTCTATGCCAATAAAATGGACAACCTGGAACAAATGGACAAATTCTTAGAAATGCACAACATGCCAAGACTGAATCAGGAAGAAATAGAAAATATGAACAGAACAATCACAAGCTGTGAAATTGAGACTGTGATTAAAAGTCGTCCAAAAAAAAAATCCAGGACCAGGTGGCTTCACAGGCGAATTCTATCAAACATTTAGAGAAGAGCTAACACCTGTCCTTCTCAAACTCTTCCAAAATATAGCAGAGGGAGGAACACTCCCAAACTCATTCCATGAGGCCACCATCACCTTGATACAAAAATAGAAGAAGAATGTCCCAAAGAAAGAAAACTACAGGCCAATATCTGTGGTGAACAAAGATGCAAAAATCCTCAACAAAATACTAGCAAACAGACACCAACAGCACATTAAAAGGATCATACACCATGATCAAGTGGGGTTTATTCCAGGAATGCAAGGATTCTTTAATATATGCAAATCAATCAATATGATACACCATATTAACAAATTGAAATAGAAAACCCATATGATCATCTCAATAGATGCAGAGAAAGCTTTTGACAAAATGCAACACAGATTTATGATAAAAACCCTGCAGAAAGTAGGCATAGAGGGAACTTTCCTCAACATAATAAATGCCATATATGACAAACCCACAGCCAACATTGTCCTCAGTGGTGAAAAACTGAAACCATTTCCACTAAGATCAGGAACAAGACAAGGTTGACCCCTCTCACCACTCCTATTCAACACAGTTTTGCAAGTTTTAGACACAACAATCAGAGAAGAAAAGGAAATAAAAGGAATCCAAATCGGAAAAGAAGAAGTAAAGCTGTCACTGTTTGCAGATGACATGATACTATACACAGAGAATCCTAAACATGCTACCAGAAAACTACTACAGCTAATCAATGAATTTGGTAAAGTAGCAGGATACAAAATTAATGCACAGAAATCTCTGGCATTCCTATATACTGATAATGAAAAATCTGAAAGTGAAATCAAGAAAACACTCCCATTTACCATTGCAACAAAAAGAATAAAATATCTAGGAATAAACCTACCTAAAGAGACAAAAGACCTGTATGCAGAAAATTATAAGACACTGATGAAAGAAATTAAAGATGATACAAATAGATGGAGAGATATACCATGTTCTTGGTCTGAAAGAATCAACATTGTGAAAATGACTCTACTACTCAAAGCAATCTACAGATTCAATGCAATCCCTATAAAACTACCACTGGCATTTTTCACAGAACTAGAACAAAAAAATTCACAATATGTATGGAAACACAAAAGACCCCGAATAGCGAAAGCAAACTGGAGAAAAAAAAACGGAGCTGGAAGAATCAGGCTCCCTGACTTCAGATTATAGTACAAAGCTACAGTAATCAAGAAAGTATGGTACTGGCACAAAAACAGAAATATAGATCAATGGAACAGGATAGAAAGCCCAGCGAAAAACCCACGCACATATGGTCACCTTATGTTTGATAAAGGAGGCAGGAATGTATAGTGGAGAAAGGACCACCTCTATAATAAGTGGTGCTGGGAAAACTGGATAGGTACATGTTAAGGTATGACATTAGATCACTCCCTAACACTGTACACAAAAATAAGCTCAAAATGGATTAAAGACCTAAATGTAAGGCCAGAAACTATCCAACTCTTAGAGGAAAACTTAGGCAGAACACTCTATGACATAAATCACAGAAAGATCCTTTTTGATCCACCTCCTTGAGTAATGGAAATAAAAACAAAAATAAACAAATGGGACCTAATGAAACTTCAAAGCTTTTGCACAGAAAAGGAAACCATAAACAAGACCAAAAGACAACACTCAAAATGGGAGAAAATATTTGCAAATGGAGCAACTGACAAAGGATTAAACTCCAAAATTTATAAGCAGCTCATGCAGCTCAATAACAACTACAAAAAAAAAACCCAATCCAAAAATGGGCAGAAGACCTAAATAGACATTTCTCCAAAGAAGATATACAGAGTGAGAACAAACACATGAAAGAATGCTCAACATCATTAATCATTAGAGAAATGCAAATCAAAACTACAATGAGAAATCACCTCAGACCAGTCAGAATGGCTATCATCAAAAAATCTAGAAACAGTAAATGCTGGAGAGGGTATGGAGAAAAGGGAACACCCTTGCACTGTTGGGGGGAATGTGAATTGGTACAGCCACTATGGAGAACAGTATGGAAGTTCCTTAAAAATTTACAAACAGAACTACCATATGACCCAGCAATCCTGCTACTGGGCATATACCCTGAGGAAACCATAATTCAAAAAGGGTCATGTACCAAAATGTTCTTTGCAGCTCTATTTACAATAGCCCGGAGATGGAAACAAGCTAAGTGTCCATCATCAGATGAATGGATAAAGAAGTTGTGGCACATATATACAATGGTATATTAGTCAGCCATAAAAAGAAACGAAATTGAGCTATTTGTAAATGAGTTGGATAGACCTAGAGTCTGTCATACAGAGTGAAGTAAGTCAGAAAGAGAAAGACACATTCCGTATGTTAACACATATATATGGAATTTAAGAAAAAAAAAGTCATGAAGAAACTAGGGGTAAGGCAGGAATAAAGACACAGATCTACTAGAGAATGGATTTGAGGATATGGGGAGGGGGAACGGTAAGTGGTGACAAAGCGAGAGAGAGACATGGACATATATACACTACCAAATGTAAGGTAGATAGCTAGTGGGAAGCAGACGCATAGCACAGTGAGATCAGCTTGGTGCTTTTTGACCACCTGGAGGGGTGGGATAGGGAGGGTGGGAAGGAGGGAGACACAACAGGGAAGAGATATGGGAACATATGTATATGTATAACTGATTCACTTTGTTATAAAGCAGAAACTAACAAACCATTGTAAAGCAGTTATACTCCAATAAAGATGTAAAAAAAATAAAGTACAGTTAATAGTAATATATATATATATATATATATATATATATATATATATATATATTCTTAACTAAATTAAAAAAAAAACATCTGTAGCAGAATATATTTGGAATAAATTGTAGTGTGCATATAATTGATAATTGCATGCCAGCAAGCTGCACTGTTTTAGTTGAATAGAAAGCACAGTTTTCACATTTAAAATACTGCTATATGTTCAAAGGGAAACAGACTTCAAAATGTTTATAACAAAATCAATGTGGAAAACAAAACATCAGCATGCTTTCTCTCTTTGTGGTCTGTTATCAAGCTGGTATTAGAAATATTTGATACCTCAAAGAACTACTTTATGAACCAACCTAAGTGGCTGACAGTGATACTAATCCTTTTGCGAATGAGTCCATGAAATTCTAGTTGCATTTAGATCAAAAGTGTTCAAAGAAATACTCACACCAAAAAAAAAAAAAAAAAAACTGCTTTGAGGCTTTTATCAAAATGTAATTATTGAAAACAAACAGGAACCCACTGAAATTTTTTCCCCTCACAGGAGGTGAACAAAATAAGCAATTAAAGCTCAAGCTATGTATGAGGTTTATCTAAAATATTATAAATGTGTTTTGTAAAATTTTAACTGATTGGCAGAATGTTTTGATAGAGCTATATTTTTATTTTATTGATTGATTGATTGATTGATTTTGCAGTACACAGGCCTCTCACTGTTGTGGCCTCTCCTGTTGCAGAGCACAGGCTCCAGACACGCAGGCCCAGCAGCCATGGCTCATGGGCCCAGCCGCTCCGTGGCATGTGGGATCCTCCCGGACCGGGGCATGAACCCATGTCCCCTGCATCGGCAGGCGGACTCTCAACCACTGCACCACCAGGGAAGCCCAGAGTTATATTTTTAAATGGATAAATTTATATTCTAAATTGTAATGAAATAAAATTAAGGAACCCCCCCAAAAAAAGAAATAAGCCAATACATCTATGGCCAACTGATTTTCAACAGGGGTGCCAAAAATCATTTAATGTCGAAAGAAAAGTCTTTTCATTAATGGTTCTGGCACAACAGTATATCCCTATGCAAAAGAATGAACTGGACTCCTACCTCACACCATATACAAAAATTAAGTCAAAATGAATAAAATGCCTAAACACAAGAGTAAAAACTATAAAACTCTTTAAAGGAAACATTTTCAAAATCCATGTGACTTGGATTAGGTGACAGTTATTTAGATATGACACCAAAACAAAAGCAATAAAAGGAAAATAGATAAATTTGATTTCATATGTTGTTCGTTAAAAGGACACTATCAACAAAGTGCAAGAGTGGCATGGACATATATACACCACCAAATGTAAAACAGATAGCTAGTGGGAAGCAACTGCATTGCACAGGGAGACCAGCTCCCTGCTTTGTGACCAGCTAGAAGGGTGGGATAGGGAGGGTGGGAGGGAGAGAGATGCAAGAGGGAAGAGATACGGGGATATGTGTATATGTATAACTGATTCTCTTTGTTATAAAGCAGAAACTAACACACCATTGTAAAGCAGTTATACTCCAATAAAGATGTTTAAAAAAAAAAGAAAGAAAGTGGAAAGATAACTCCAGGAATAGGAGAAAATATTTTCCAAATATTTATCTGGTAAAGGTCTACTATACAGAATATATAAACAACTCTTAACAATTCAACAGTAAAAAGGAAAATAAACCAAGTAAAATCTGGGCAAATAATTTGACCAGATACCTCTCCAAAGAAGAGATAAAAATGGCCAATAAGCACATGAAAAGATTCTTCATATTATTAGTCATTAAGAAAATACAAATCAAATCCACAATGTGATACAACTTCACATTTATTTAAAAATACAGAAAATAACAAGTTTTGGCAAAGATGAAGAGAAATTGGAAGGCTCAAGCATTGTAGGTAGGAATGTAAATGATGCTGCCACTGTGGAAAACAGTTTGGCAATTCCACAATAGTGAAACATGGAGTTACCATATGATCCAGCAATTCCACTCCCAGGGTATATACCCAAGAGAATTTAAAACAAACGTTCACAGAAAACTTGTATATGAATGTTCATAGCAGCATTATTCGTAATGCCCAAAAAGTGGAAACAATCTAAATGTCTATCAATTGTTGAATGGCTAAACAAAATGTGGTATATCTGTACAATGGAAAATTATTTAGCCATAAAAGGGAATGACGTACTGTTACACAATACAACATGGATAAACGTTGAAAACACTATATCAAGTGAAAGAAGCCAGTCACAATAGGTCATGTATTGTATGATTTATTTCATATTGAATGCCGAGAATAGGTAAATCCATAAAGACTGAAAGCAGAGTGTCAGCAGGGTGGGGGAGAGTGGGAAATTGGGACTAATTGCTTATAAGTATGGAATTCCTTTTGGGGATCATGGAAATGTTCTGAATTAGTGCTGATTATTGCATAACTTAGTGAATATACTAAAAATCACTTAAGTGTATACTTCAAATGATGGATTTTATGTTATGAGGAGTATATCTCAATTCTTGAAATGTTCTATTAAAAATACATGATTGTGGGCTTCCCTGATGGCAAAGTGATTGAGAGTCCGCCTGCCGATGCAGGGGACATGGGTTTGTGCCCCAGTCTGGGAAGATCCCACATGCCGTAGAGCGGCTGGACCCGTGAGCCATGGCTGCTGAGCCTGCGCGTCCGGAGCCTGTGCTCCGCAACGGGAGAGGCCACAACAGTCAGATGCCCGCATACAGAAAAAAAAAAGAAAAAGATTAAAAAATACATGATTGTGCCACTTCCTTTTAAAAATTCTCCTTACTCCTGAAGCTAAAAATAAAATATCTTTAGCCTAGTATAGACCTATAGCCTGGTATTGGTCCTTCCCTATATGGTTCCAATCTATGTTTCCATGTTCATCTGCTACCACTCTTCAATAACTTAGAGCACACAATATTACACAACATTTCACACTGCTGTGGTTGTGGACATGCCCTTTCCTAACAAGTGAATCTTATTCTTTACATCTCAGTGTCAGTAATTCCTCTTTGGAGAGTCTTTTCTCCCTTGTTCTGATAAACTTAGTCATTTCTGCCTCTGCTTTCACATTGTTGTGTGTAGTGTTTGGCACATAGTAAGTGCACAGTAAATAGATTAGTGATAAAGAAGAATGATGCTGGTAAGGCTCAATACATAATAGATGAAATCAGACATCTACATAAATATGTTATCTAAAAGATATTTGGGAAATGCCTGAGTCCAAACAAGGGATGCCTGGGATGTTTTCTCAGAACTTATATTTTCCAGAAAAGTATAATTATCTAACCAACTACATATAACCTAACTGAAAAAGAAACTGTTGTCAGAAGTTAAATGTTCTGAATACACTCTAGGAAAAAAGAAAAAGAAAGCACACTATTTTTTTAAAATGTTGGAATTTTTCATAAATTGGTGTTGAATTTTGTCAAAAGCTTTCTCTGCATCTTTTGAGATGATCATATGGGGTTTTTTTTTGTCAGTTTGTTAACATGGTGTATCACATTGATTGATTTGCATATACTGAAGAATCCTTGCATCTCTGGGATAAATCCAACTTGATCATGGTGTATGATCTTTTTAATGTGTTGTTGGATTCTGTTTGCTAGTATTTTGTTGAGGAGTTTTGAATCTATATTCATCAGTGATATTGGTCTGTAATTTTCTCTATTTGTATTATCTTTGTGTGGTGTCGGTATCAGGGTGATGGTGGCCTCACAGAATGAGTTTGGGAGCATTCCTTCTTCTGCAATTTTTTGGAAGAGTTTGAGAAGTATGGGTGTTAGCTCTTCTCTAAATGTTTTATCGAATTCACCTGTGATGCCATGTGGTCCTGGACTTTTGTTTTTTGAAGACGTTAATCACAACTTCAATTTCATTACTTGTGATTGGTCTGTTCATATTTTCTATTTCTTCCTGGGTCAGTCTCGGAAGGTTATTCCTTTCTAAGAATTTGTCCATTTCTTCCGGGTTGTCCATTTTATTGGCATAGAGTTGCTTGTAGTAGTCTCTTATGATTCTTTGTATTTCTGTGGTGTCTGTTGTAACTTCCCCTTTTTCATTTCTAACTTTATTGATTTGAGTCCTCTTCCTCTTTTTCTTGATGAGTCTTGGTAATGCTTTATCAATTTGTTTATCTTCTCAGAGAACAGGATTTTAGTTTTATTGATCTTTCTACTGTTTTCTTTGTTTCTATTTCATTTATTTCTGCTCTGATTTTTATGATTTCTTTCCTTCTTTTAAGTTTGGGTTTTCTTTGTCCTTCTTTCTCTTGTTCCTTTAGGTGTAAGTTTAGATTCTTTACTTGAGATTTTTCTTGTTTCTTGATGTAGGCTTGTATAGCTATAAACTTCCCTCTTAGAACTGCTTTTGCTGCATCCCACAGGTTTTGGGATGTCGTGTTTTCATTGACATTTGTCTCTAGGTATTTTTTGATTTCCTCTTTGATTTCTTTAGTGATCTCTTGGTTATTTAATAACGTATTGTTTAGCCTCCATGTACTTGTCTTTTTTTACGTTTTTTTTTCCCTGTAATTGATTTCTAATCTCATAGTGTTGTGGTCAGAAAAGATGCTTGATATGATTTCTATTTTCTTAAATTTACTGAGGCTTGATTTGTTCCCCAAGATGTGATCTATCCTGGAGAATGTTCCATGCGCACTTGAGAAGAAAGTGTGATCTGCTGTTTTTGGATGGAATGTCCTATAAATACCAATTAAATATATCTGGTCTATTGTGTCATTTAAAGCTTCTGTTTGCTTATTACTTTTCTGTTTGGATGGTCTGTCCATTGGTATAAGTGAGGTGTTAATGCCCCCCACTATTATTCTGTTACTGTTCATTTCCTCTTTTATAGCTGTTAGCCATTGCCTTATGTATTGAGGTGCTCCTATGTTGGGTGCATATATATTTATAATTGTTATATCTTGTTCTTGGATTGATCCCTTGATCATTATGTAGTGTCTTTCCTTGTCTATTGTAACGTTCTTTATTTTAAAGTGTATTTTATCTGATATGAGTATTGCTACTCCAGCTTTCTTTTGGTGTCCATTTGCATGGAATATCTTTTTCCATCCCCTCACTTTCAGTCTGTATGAGTCTCTAGGTCTCACGTGGGTCTCTTGTAGACAGCATACATATGGGTCTTGTTTTTGTATCCATTCAGCCAGTCTGTGTCTTTTGGTGGGAACATTTATTCCACTCACGTTTAAGGTAATTATCAATATGTATGTTCCTATGACCATTTTCTTAATTGTTTTGGGTTTGTTTTTGTAGGTCCTTTTCTTCTCTTGTGTTTCCCACTTAGAGAAGTTCCTTTAACATTTGTTGTAGAGCTCGTTTGGTGGTGCTGAATTATCTTAGCTTTTGCTTGTCTGTAAAGCTTTTGATTTCTCCATCAAATCCGAATGAGGTCATTGCTATGTAGAGTAATCTTGGTTGTAGGTTCTTCCTTTTCATCACTTTAAGTATATCATGCCACTCCCTTCTGGCTTGTAGAGTTTCTTCTGAGAAATCAGCTGTTAACCTTATGGGAGTTCCCTTGTATGTTATTTGTCATTTTTTCCCTTGCTGCTTTCAATAATTTTTCTTTGTCTTTAATTTTTGCCAATTTGATTACTACATGTCTCATGGTGTCTCTCCTTGGGTTTATCCTGTATGGGAATCTCTGTGCTTCCTGGACTTGGGTGGCTATTTCATTTCCCATGTTAGGGAAGTTTTCGACTATAATCTCTTCAAATATTTTCTCGGGTCCTTTCTCTCTCTCTTCTTATTCTGAGACCCCTAAAATGCGAATGTTGTTGTGTTTAATGTTTTCCCAGAGTTCTCTTAGGCTGTCTTCTTTTCCTTTCATACTTTTTTCTTTATTCTGTTCTGTAGCAGTGAATTCCACACTTCTGTCTTCCAGGTCACTTATCCGTTCTTCTGCCTCAGTTATTCTGGTACTGATTCCTTCTAGTTTATTCTTTTATTCCAGTTATTATATTGTTTATCTCTGTTTCTTTGTTCTTTAGTTCTTTTAGCTCTTTGTTAAATATTTCTTGCATATTCTCGATCTTTGCCTCCATTCTTTTCCCAAGGTCCTGGATCATCTTCACTATCATTATTCTGAATTCTTTTTCTGGATATTTGCCTATCTCCACTTCATTTACTTGTTTTTCTGGGGTTTTATCTTGTTCCTTCATCTGATAGATAGCCCTCTTCCTTTTCATTTTTTCTATCTTTGTGTGAATGTGGTTTTTGTTCCACAGGCTCTTGGATCGTAGTTCTTCTTGCTTCTGTTGTCTGCCCTCTGGTGGGTGGGGCTATCTAAGAGGCTTGTACACATTTTCTGATGGGAGGGACAGGTGGTGGATAGAGCTGGTTGTTGCTCTGGTGGGCAGAGCTCAGTAAAACTTTAATCCACTTGTCTGCTGATGGGTGGGGCTGAGTTCCCTCCCTGTTGGTTGTTTGGCCTGAGGTGACTGAACACTGGAGCCTACCCGGGCTCTTTGGTGGGGCTAATGGCAAACTCCGGGAGGGCTCACACCAAGGAGTACTTCCCAGAACCTCTGCTGTCAGTGTCCTTGTCCTCACGGTGAGACACAGCCACCCTTTGCCTCTGCAGAAGACCCTCCAACACTAGCTGATAGGTCTGGTTCAGTCTCCCATGGTGTCAGTGCTCCTTTCCCTGGGTCCCGATGCATTCAATACTTTGTGTGTGTCCTCCAAAAGTGGAGTCTCTCTTTCCCACAGTCCTGTTGAAGTCCTTCAATCAAATCCCATTAGACTTCAAAGTCTGATTCTCTAGGAATTCCTCTTACTTTTGCCAGACCCCCAGGTCCAGAAGACTGATGTGGGGCTCAGAACCTTCATTCCAGTGGGTGGACTTCTGTGGTATAAGTGTTCTCCAGTTTGTGAGTCACCCACCCAGGAGTTATGGGATTTGATTTTATTGTGAATGAGCCCCTCCTACCGTCTCACTGTGGCTTCTCCTTTGTCTTTGGATGTGGGCCATCTTTTTTCGTGAGTTCCAGTGTCTTCCTGTCGATGACTGTTCAGCAGTTAGTTGTGATTCTGTTGTTCTAGCAAGAGACATTGAGAGCACATCCTTCTACTGCATCATCTTGAACCAATCCTCCAACTGTTTATACACATGATGTTAGAGCCTTGCAATGGAAATCTACTAGAAACCATTTATCACCACCAGTAATCTTCTTTGCTCTGAAGTCTACTTTATAAAATATTAGAATAGCAACTTGTGCTTTCTAAAATGTTAACATTAGCAAGGTGTATAATTTTATCTTTTAAAATTTTCAACCTACAAATGTCATCATGTTTGGAGTGAACACAGCAGACAGCAGTTTTTCCAACCTGTTCTCTGAACCACTAAGTGATGCAGGGTTCTTGTCTATTACTGTTGGTGCTGTCCATAGGGGTGGAAAGTACCTCTGTGGGTCTCTGATTGCCTCTAGGTGGGGGTCGGGAAACCCAAACCTTCAGGGTAGAGAAGTTTTCCCTGGATCCACTCTCCAGACTGTTCAGTGCCATAACCTCCAAATTGATCTTACCACTGGAACCCAGAGAAGAAAGTACCTAGCAGGGCTGCCCTCTGCCATTGAGTAGAGGGTCATGAGATACCAGGACTCAGCTACCTTTAGCTGCTGAGTAGAAAGCCTGGGGATGCTTAGCCTGAGGTAACTTTGGCCCCTGGGTGGAGGGTTCTCCACCCATGTGCTTAGTATCTCCTAACCCCAACCGAGTGACACTACCTGGCCCAGGAAGCATATTCCACCCACATGGGTGGCACAGGAGGGATCAAATGGGACTCCAACTGGCACTGGGTGATCCAGGGAAGAGTATTCCACCACCACATGCCTGGTGCCTCTCACCAACCACCTCGTGGCACAAGGCCTAGGGACCAAATTCCAGTCCTTTGAGCAGTACCAGTGGCACCAGGTGAACAAAACGGACCAGAATGGCACTCGCTGTGAAAACTAATAATCATTGGAATCACAGCCCACAAAAGCAGGCCAGTATCTGCACCACAAACCTAAACAAAGCAACTGCCTGCTAATATATAAGATTTAAATAGGATCCAGACTCTCCTAAAATAACGTTAAAAATGTCCAGGAAACAATAAAAAAAAATCACTGATCATACCAAGATCAACACAACTTGAATGAGAAAAGGTGTTCAGCAGACATCAACACCAAGATAAATAAGATTTAGTAATTACAGTTTTTAAACAAATAAAAAAGAGAAAATATCAGAGAATAACAGTATATATATATGTATACGTGTGTGTGTGTGTGTGTGTATGTATACATACCATGTAGAACTTACAGAGTTGAAGAATACAATAACTGAACAATAAATGAAGTAAAAAATGTGTTGAGTGGGCTCAATAGCAAAATTAATATAACAGAGTAATTAATGAACTTGAAGACAGAACAATAACAATTACACAATTTGAACAACAGAAAAAAAACAGACTAAAAAACAGAGAGAGAGAGAGAGAAAGAGAACAGAATCTCAGGGATCTGTGAAACAATAAGAAGAGATCTAACATTTGTATCACAAGAGTCCCAGAAGGAGAAGAAAAAGAGTTGATCTGAAAATGTATTTGAACAATCACTGAAAATTTTCCAAATTTAGTGAGAGATTTAAAAAGCTGAAAAAAATAGGATAAGCCCAAAGAAATCCATACATAACATAATTAAATTTCTGAAAAGCAAGACAAAGAAAAAAACTTGAAAGCAGCCAGAGAGTAATGATGAATTATTTATAGAGGAATGCATTTCAAAGAATAGTGGATGTTTCATCTGAAACTATGAACACCAGAAGGAAACTGTACAGCATTTTTAAAGTGCTGAAAGAAACAAATTGTCAACCATGAGTTATAAATTTGGCAAAACTATCATTCAGGAATTTAGAGGAAATAAAGGCATTATCAGATAAAGGAAAATAATAGGAATCCGTTGCTTAGAACACTACTCTTAAAGATGAATAAAGGAAGTTTTTCAGATAGAAAGGAAATTATAACAATATTTAAAACTTCAGAAAGGAAGAAAGAACACCACAGTGGCTAAAAATTGGAATAAATATAAAAGATTATTCCTTCTCCTCATGAATTTCTGAAGTCATATTTAATGTTTGAAAATACAGAGGTTGGTAAAGAATGGTCATAAAAATATGATGCATTATATTCTTTCTACAAGAAACTGGTTTCAAACACAATAACACAGGTAGTTGAAAGTAAAAGGGTATAAAAACATATACCATAAAAATATTATTTTTTAAAAAGCAGGAGTGGCTATACTAATATCAGATATCATAACTTCAAGTCAAAGAGCACTACTGGGGATAAAGAGGGACATTATAAAACCATTATATTACATAAAAGGACCAATCCACAAAAAAGACATAGGATCCTAAATGTATAAGCACATTGCTTCAGAACACATGCAGCAAAACTGAGATGAAAGGAGAAACAGATGAAGCTACAATTATAGCTAAAGACTTCACCACCCCACTCTAGGAAACTGATAGAATTACTAGACAGAATGTCAGCAAAGATATATAAGAATCAATCCCATCAACCAACAGGGTTTAACTGACATTTATAGAACACTCTACCCAACAACAGAAAACATGTGCATTCTTTACAAACATCCATGGAACATATATCAAGATAGACCATACAGCCATAAAAGAAACTTCAATAAATTTAAAAGAAGTGAAAACATACAGTTTGTTCCTTGACCATAATGAAATCAAACCAGAAATCAATAACAGAAAGATAATAGGAAAATCTCAAAACAATTGAAAACTAAACCAGACACTTCTCAGTGATCTATGGGTCAAGGAGAAAATCTCAAGGAAAATAAAAATAATGTTAAAAATACACTGAACTGGGCTTCCCTGGTGGCGCAGTGGTTGAGAGTCTGCCTGCCGATGCGGGGGACATGGGTTCGTGCCCCAATCTGGGACTATCCCACATGCCACGGAGCAGCTGGACCCGTGAGCCATGGCCGCTGAGCCTGCGTATCCAGAGCCTGTGCTCCGCAATGGGAGAGGCCACAACAGTGAGAGTCCTGCTACGGCAAAAAAACCAAAACCAAAAACAAAAACAAACAAAAAAAAACACTGAACTGAGTAAATATGAAAATAGAACACATCAAAATTTGTGGGACACAGCTAATGCAGTACTGAGTCAGAAATTTATGCACCAAATGCATATATTAAAGGCAAAGAAAAGAATGGTTTAAAAATGTATGTGTGTATGCACACCAAGACATTACAGAAAAAATATCTTTCCTTAATCATTTATCATATTTTGCTACAGGAACTTTAAAAAGTTTTCTGAGACAATCTATCACAAGTTCAAGAACTTTTCTCAATACCCTGTAATGACCTATATGGGAAAATAATCTAAAAAAAGAGTGGTTATAATGTATATGGCTGATTCATTTTGTTGTGCAATGGAGGCTAACACAACACTGTAAAGCAACCATACTCCAATAAAAATTAATTTTTAAAAAAAGTGGATATATGTATATGTATAACTGATTCACTTTCCTGTACAGCAGAAACTAAAACAATATTTTAAGTCAATTATACCCCAATAAAAATTTTAAAAAATAAAAAAATTTAGAAAATGAAAAAAGTCAACCTCATACTATATTTACTGGTAAACTGATTCTAATATAATAAACATAATCCTATTATGATTACCTCTGTTAACTTCCACTCTCATAAAAATACTCTTCATTTTGCTTTATTCTTTAACAGATTCATCAGACAGATATGGATGAAATTCTTTCTAGACTTTATTCACATTTATATGAATGGCATGCAGCATAGATGATTATGCAAACTTAAATAGAAAATTATTTTTATACAAAACTCTGCTGTCTGATTTTTTTCAATAACTAGTAGTTTCACACACCTAGAGTACGTTTGATGATGTTCATAGCTATGACCTTGTGGAATACTATAGACAGTCAAGCAAACACTAAGTTAAATTCAGAATTCTTTGAATGTTATTTGTATTTTATCATATACAATTCTAATAAATGAAATGACACATATATGATTTGTCATTACAGAAATTGAATCAATAAACCTGAGTTTTACCTTTTCTATTGATTTATAATCCTGCTTAGAACCTAACTGTGTGTGTGTGTATCACAACACATGCAAAATCAGCTAGAAATTCAATGTTACCTATTAAATTTATAGTTATCTATAGTGGCTCAGTGTCTTGGTCTAGAGCAAATAGAAACTTACCAATTACGACTAGGATATTACTACATTTAAATCTAGAAAGTTTTACTTCTTAAACAATTACTTTTTTGGTTTGTAATTTTAAAAACAGGCCAAGACCAGTAACATTGTATCAAAGAGAAAGAGATACTTGTGGAACTGGTCTCATAGCAACAAGTACAGCTACAGTTTAAAAACCCACAGAAAGAAATATGGTTCTGCACAGCTTACAAGTAGCTCTGTGTTCTACAACACAATTCATTTTCCTAATTACGAGTTTTGTTTTGTCTGCTCAGAACATGCATTTTTAATGTTAAAATGCTACCTATTTTCCGGAATCAAGTTTCTTTAAAAAAACCTTTTTTCTATTTTCTCCCTATTAAGATACTGGACTTATTCACTAATTGGGAGATCTTCCCTTCCACTTTAGTTTCATATTCTTGTAACCTTTCAGAACTAGAAGGGGACTTAAGATAATCTAGTTACCATGTAATTTTCCAAAGGAAACTGAGTGACTTGGATAAAGGCTACATAGCTATTTATGGTAGAGCTTAATTCAAAGCTCTTTTCAGTAGATGTTTCTTCTAATTTTAATTCTTTCTTGCCTTTACTTATCTATAAAAAATATTTCATCATATTTTCTGATATTTATCTCTTCGTTTTCTCCTAAAAATGAGAGTAGTGCACACTTTAGTCTCAAGTACTATTTAGAGGAGAGGATTATTTGATTCTAGACACTTCTAATTATTTAAACTAAACCCCTGAATCAAGAAGGGTAATTTACCAGAGTATCTCTAGTTCCAAGTAAAAATTGATGCCTACAAGTTGCTAAAACATCAATGTTAAATGTACGGAGGGGTTGTACAAACTGACACAAAGAAATCTGGTGTTTTTAGAGCCACCTAATATTTTCCCAAAATGTTTTTTCTGACTATATATACTTATTCTGCTTACTTCCCAATTCATATCTCCAGTCTACACAACTCTCCTTAGCTTGATACATCCATATATTTACTTAACTCCTACAGATTCTTTGAACTCAACATTTCTAACAACATTCACCAAAACTTGTTCCTTCACCTGTATTTCTCTATCTTGGTTAATGGCATGACTACTCATCTAGTGGGTAGCTAGAAACTAGAACTGAGTCATCCCTGACTCTTCTCCTTCAAACTTCACATCTAACTGGTTTCTAAAGCCTATTGACTCTATTTCTCTAACAGCTTTTTTTTAACCTCTTTATTGGAGTATAATTCCTATACAATGGTGTGTTAGTTTCTGCTATATAACAAAGTGAATCAGTTATACATATACATATGTTCCCATATCTCTTCCCTCTTGCATCTCCCTCCCTCCTACCCTCCCTATCCCACCCCTCTAGGTGGTAACAAAGCACCTAGCTGATCTCCCTGTGCTATGCAGCTGCTTCCCACTAGCTATCTATTTTACGTTTGGTAGTGTATATATGTCCATGCATCGGATGAATGGATTAAGAATATGTGGCACATATATACAATGGAATATTACTCAGTCATAAAAAAAGAAATTGAGCTATTTGCAATCAGGTGGATGGACCTAGAGTCTGTCATACAGAGTGAAGTAAGTCAGAAAGAGAAAGACAAATACCGTATGCTAACACATATATATGGAATTTAAGAAAAAAAATGTCATGAAGAACCTAGGGGTAAGACAGGAATAAAGACACAGACCTACTAGAGAATGGACTTGAGGACATGGGGAGGGGGAAGGGTAAGCTCTAACAGCTTTTTGTTTCTGCTTTTCTTTCCATCACCACTGCATCAGTTCTATTCTTGCTACCTATCACCTGGATAATTGTAGTAATTTCCTAACCATTCTCCTGGTCTCTAAAACTTGTATCCATTGTATTAATTCTCAATTCTGCTGAGTCATCTTGCTAAAATAATTCTGATGGTGTCGCTCCCTGCTTAAAATCTTCAATACCTTCTCAGGGCTCTCAGATCACTCTTCAATATGTTTACCATTTATTTTTTTCTCTTTATTTATTCATTATTTATTTTTCATTGGAGTATAGTTGCTTTACAATATTGCATTAGTTTATACTGTACAGCAAAGTGAATCAGCTATACGCATACATATATCCCCTCTGTTTCAGATTTCCTCCTCATTTAGGTCATCACAGAGCATTGAGTAGAGTTCCCTGTTCTATACTGTAGGTTCTCATTAATTATCTACTTTATACATAGTATCAATAGTGTATATGTCAATCCTAATCTCCCAATGCATCCCACTACCACCCCCTACCCCCTTGGTATCCATACATTTGTTCTCTACATCTGTGTCTCTATTTCTGCTTTGTAAATAAGATCGTCTATACCAATTTCTTCAGATTCCACATATATGAATTAATATACTATATTTGTTTTTTTTTTCTTTCTGACACCATTTGTTTTAGTTTGTCGCCAGGACACCAGAGGATACATGCTATCCTAACTTTCAAACACCTGACTTAAAAATGATCACAGTCATTTTGAAGGATGTGATTAATCATATGTGTTAGATACACTCTCAGGGACAACTACAGGAGGTACTGATAAAGAATTATTAATTACTAAATGTCAGGGTAAGTCTGATAAAGAATGATGAAAAACAGAATGTCAAAGTAATCTCAATGCAACTACTGATATATATGGAGTATCTTCTGACTGTTTACTAAAAGTAAGATGTATAACTGTAGCTTTAATTCCATATGATAAGATGTGAAAATCCTCTACAGCTATGTAGCTACTTGCTACCCAGTGTACTTTTTAATGTGTATTTTTTTCTCAGTAAAAAAAAAAAAAAGTAGCTAATTTTATATTTATGAACTGGCATGTAACTCTGGGTCTCAGTTTCTTTTTTTCCCAACAATGACCATTGCTTCCACATCCCATCACTGGAATTTTACATATTTACAGCTCACAGAGGTGTTGCTGTCCTAGGATTCAGTTTGCAGTCCCTATTGCAAAACTCTATATTCATTCTGAGACTGGAGGGAAAGGGGCAGGACACAACTGCTAGATAAATGAAGAAGCGGCACAGCTGTTAGGATATGATAAAAGTTGGTTGGAACCAGCTGAAACCAAGATGGCTTCAAGAATAGTCCAGTCATGGACATTTAGCTCGTTATACTTTCATTGTAATACTAAAAATCACACCACATTATGCCATGACAGTTCTCAAGTGGACCATAAAAGGCCAAAAAGTGGGCAGTGGCCCAGTTCCTGGGAAATGCCCGCCTTCCCTGAAATAGCAAGAATATCCCTCTAACTCATTAGTGTATGAAATTAGCCCATAAAAAACAAACAAACCCATGCCCTGGGGCTACTCTCACTTTCTGAGATGGTCCGCATTCTGCCTATGGAGAATTTATCTCTCTAAATAAAGCTGCTTTCACTTTTCTTTGGCTCACTCTTGAAATCTTTCCTGCACAAAGCCAAGGACCCTCACTCAGTGGTCTGTTCTAAGGACCCGCCTGCAGGTCCTAAGACATGACATTTCCCTCTCTTGCAACAGTTCCTCACAATGAATTGTCATCACCAGAAATCCCACAGCTAGGAATAGCAATTCTAAGACAGGGTTAACTCTGTTAACAGACTTATACAGGTGTACAAACACAAAACACACACGCCATGTATAAATGATTGACTAATGTTTTAATGCTATTTTTAGAGGAAAAAAAGACAGATAGCACATGAATGCGGAGCATGATAGGAGATAAGAGGGAGTTACAAGGCTTATATGCTTAGACAGAAAGAGGCCTGGAGGAAAGTGCTATCTGTTTAGCATTTATTAAAGATTGTGTGTTTCTTGGCTTAGATGGTAGATATATTTTATTGTCATTTTTTAAACTGAACATATGTTTCCACAGTTTTTACACATGCCAAAGTTCACAATTTTTTTTTAAAAAAATAAGTTTTTAGAAGAGATCATATTTCAGGAGTTGCTTGAATGAATAAAGATGGAGTACCTGACAGACTAGTCTAAGCAGTACGTATGCTCCCATGGCCATTCTTGGGCAGAAATTTCACACATGTGTTGCTGTATTTTTTTTTTTTTGCTGTATTTTTATTGCTGTGGGAGAGTTGAATCTTTCTGACGCCTCATGGGAGGGAGAGAAAATAAGGAAGCCTATAGACGGATTTCTCCAGACTCTTGCCTGTCTTTCCCCCTTATGATCCAGCTACATAGCCTTATTGCACGTCTATAATAAAACTTAGCCATGAGTATAACTGTATGTTGAATCCCATAAGTCCTTCTAATGAATCTATGAACCTGGGGATGGTCTTTGGGACTGATTACACAGCTTCTCTTAAAAACTATCCAATAATCTACAGCAAGATAACTGATAGGTACTTTTAGCAGTTTCCTAGCATATTGTGAAAATTCCCGAGTTTTAGAAACAGATGAACTTATCTTCTGGGATTAAGTGTGTGTGTGTGGGGGGGGATGATAAAAGCATAGCAACATAGCCCAGGCCACAAGTTAAACAAATATTTACTAAAATGAATAACAAAGAGGATGTGGAAAAACTCTAAAGTAAATATTTGTATGTTTGTTAATTTTTTATCAATTATAAATGCTTTTATAGTAATTTTATTTCAGAGATTTAAAAAACTAGTACCATATGTTAATGACTAATATAAAAATGGTCATAAAAGGCCTTAGATTTCTTAACTCTAATAGGGTATATCTGATACTTTTCCAAAGATAAAGTTATAACTCTGTGGAACTTGTATATTAAAGAGTTGAATATCAATAGGGAATTTATTACCACTATACAAGTGATTAAATCGACTTGGTGGCCATGGAGGTATGCCACTCAACTTTCCTTTCAAGACAGAAACTGCCATAAGGAGCCCAGTTAACTGACAACTTCCAGCTGCAGTGCTTTTTCCATAGTGTTTGAGCTGAAGTCATGCTCTTCTCATGTAGACTCAGCCAATAACTCAGCATAGTCTAGGAACTAGGGTCTGGCTATTTTCTGCATAATGCAAGCCTCCTCTATGGGAAATCTTTACATCGATGCTCCCCATTGGGCTGAGACTTTCTCAGAGCTGTACAACAGTCTGAGGCTCTTATCACCCAATTCTCCTTCTCTCTCCACTCTCCCTTCAGAGGTGTTAGACTTGCATTACAGTCTGAAGGTTTTTCTGTCTGTACCTGGGGAGTGTAATATTCCATAGGCATCACCTCCAATAAATCTCTGGCACTTATAAATTCATATTATGTCTGCTTCCCAGAGGACCTGAACTGACACAGCTGGTGTCATAAGTGGTCCAAGGAAACAGGCAGTAAGATGTGCTTTGGGGCCTTGATCACTCACTTCCTGGCTGGAAAGAAGGACCTCATCCTGAGTGGCATGTGTGTCATGGATATATCCTAACACAAAGTAGTAGACTAATTGTTAAATATTTCACTTAAGGTGACTTAGGACAACCTCCCAGTGTCGGGGAACACACTAGCCAATGAAATGGTTAATGCATTTGGAAGGTATAAAGAACAATGCATACAAGGAGAGTGGAATAGGCTGGTTAATATTATCTTGCATGGGTGATCTACAAATGGATAGAGGAAACTGAGGATAGTTAACAAATAGTTAAAAACTAAGTGTGAGAGCCAGAATGCCTCTCAATTAGCTTAAAAAGAGATGTATCTCCTTCAGTGATAGCAGACACAGAAGATCAAACTAGGGCTTTACCAGAGAAGAAATTGATGTTAAAGTCAAGGACCTAGTTAGAAAAATGTGGAACCCTAAAATATAAAATGAGGACATTTGGTTGGGTCTTACCAAGGAATGTTAGAAGAATTTGACTCTTGTGGTATAGTGAAGGTAGCCATAGAAAAAACAAAACCCAACTCCAATGTAACTTACAATTGTACCTCAAGAATGACGCATAATTATTTTGTATAAAAAATAAAAAATTAACTTAAAAAATTGCAAATCAGTGAAAAGAACAATACTCATAAATGACTCAGATATTCAGCTATCAAACATGAAATTTTATAAATATAATAACTATAAGTGGAATATAACCTTTAAAAATTGTGAATCGCTATGTTGTACACCTGAAAGTTATATAATACTGTAAAGCAACTATACTTCAATAAAGTAATAGTAATAAATAAATAAAATAAGTATAATAAGTATGTTAAAGGATACAGTGGAAAAGGTGGACAACATGTATGGGTAACTTCAGTAAAGAGATGGAAACAATAAGGAATAATCAAATAGAATGCTAGGGATAAAAACATGGTAAGCAAGATGAAGAATGCCTTCAAAGTGTGTATTAGTTTTCTATTGCTACTATAAAAATTTACCACAAACTTAGAAGCCAAAAACAAAACAAGTTTATAACCTTACACTTCTGTAGGTCAAAGGTATGGCATGAGTCGCAGTGGACTAAAATGAAGGTGTTGTCATAATTCAAGTGGAATTTATCCCAGGGATTGTTCAATATCCACAAATCAATCAGTGTGATACACCACATTAACAAATTGAAGAATTAAAACCATATGATCAGAACTTCCTTGGTGGTCCAGTGGTTAAGACTCCATGCTACCAATTCAGGAGGCAGGAGTTCAATCCCTGGTCAGGGAACTAAGATCCTGCATGCTGCATGGCATGGCCAAATACGTATATATATATAATCATCTCAATAGATACAGAAAAAGATTTGAGAAAATTCAACACTCAGTTATGATAAAAACTCTCCAGAAAGTGGGCATAGAGGGAATTTATCTCAACCTAATAAAGGTCATATATGACAAACCCACAGGTAACATCATTCTCAATAGTGAAGGGCTGGAAGCATTACCTCTAAGATCAGGAACAAGACAAGGATGTGCACTACCACCACTTTTATTCAACATAGCTCTGGAAGCCCTAACCAGAGAAATGAGAGAAGAAAAACAAATAAAATGAATACAAATTGGAAAAGAAGAAATAAAACTGCCACTGTTTTCAGATGACATGATACTACACATAGAAAATTCTAAAGATGCTACCAGAAAACTACTAGAGCTCATCAACGAATTCAGTAAAGTTGCAGGATACAAAATTAATACACAGAAATCTGTTGCATTTCTATACAAAAACAATGAAATATCAGAAACAGAAATTAAAGAAACAATCCCATTTACCATCACATCAAAAAGAATTAAATACCTAGGAATAAACCTACCTAAGGAGACAAAAGACCAGTACTCTGAAAACTATAAGACACTGATGAAATTGAAGATGACACAAACAAATGTAAAGATATACCATGTTCTTGGACTGGAAGAATCAATATTATCAAAATAACTAAACTACCCAAGGCAATCTGCAGATTCAATGCAATCCCTATCAAACTACCAATGTCATTTTATCACAGAACTAGAACAAAACATTTTACAATTTGTATGGAAACAAAAGAGACCCCGAATAGACAAAGCAATCTTGAAAAAGAAAAACAGACCTGTAGTAATCAGGCTCCCTGACTTCACACTATACTACAAAGCTACAGTCATCAAAGCAGTATAGTACTGGCACGAAAACAGAGATATAGATCAATGGAACAGGATAGAAAGCTCAGAAATAAACCAACACACCAATGGTCAATTACTCTATGACAAAGGAGGCAAGAGTATACAATGGAGAAAAGACACTCTTTTCAATAAGTAGTGCTGGGGAAACTGGACAGCTACATGTAAAAGAATGAAATTAGAACATTCTCCAACACCATACACAAAAACAAACTCAAAATTTATTAAAGACCTAAATGTAAAGCAAGACACATAAAACTTTTAGAGGAAAATACAGGCAGAACACTTTTTGACATAAATCGCAGCAATATCTTTTTTGAACTACATTAAACAAATGGGATCTAATTAAACTTAAAAACTTTTGCACAACAAAGGAAATCATAAACAAAATAAAAAGCTGACCTACAGAATGGGAGAAAATATTTTCAAACTATGTGACTAACTAGGAATTAATCTCCAAAATGTACAAACAGCTCATAAACATTTATGTCAAAAAAAACAAACAAACCAATCAGAAAATGGGAAGAAAATCTAAATAGACCTTTCTCCAAAGAAGACATACAGATCGTCAAAAAGCACATGAAAAGATGCTTGACATCACTAATTATCAGAGAAATGCAAATCAAAAGTACAATGCAAGTAAAGTAAAATCAAAATACACCAGTCAGAATGGCCACCATCAAAAAGTATACAAACAATAAATGCTGGAGAGGGTGTGGAGAAAAGGGAACACTCCTACACTGCTGGTGGGAATGTGAATTGGTATAACCAATATAGAGAACAGTATGGAGGTTCCTTAAAAACCTAATTATAGAAGTACCATATGATCCAGCAATCCCACTCCTGGGCATATATCTAAAGAAAACCATACATCAAAAAGATACATGCACCTCAATGTTCATAACAGCACTACTTACAGTAGCCAAGATATAGAAGCAACCCAAATGTCCATCAACAGAGGAATGGATAAAGAAGATGTGATACACACATACAATGGAATATTACTCAACCATAAAAAAGAACAAGAAAATGCCATTTACAGCAACATGGATGGACCTAGAGATTATCATATTTAGTGAAGTAAGTCAGACAAGGACAAATATTATATGATATCACTCACATGTGGAATCTAATTAAAAATGATGTATCAATAAATGAACTTATTTACAAAACAGAAACAGACTCAAAGATTTTGAAAACAAACTTGTGGTTACCAAAGGGGAAATGTGGGGGAGGGGGGAAAATTAGGAGCTTGGGACTAACACACACACTACTATATATAAAATAGATAACCAACAAGGACCTACTTATTAGCACCAGAAATCCTACTCAATATTCTGTAATAACCTATATGGGAAAAAATCTGAAAAAGAATGAATATATGTATATGTATTACAGAATCACTAGGCTGTACACCTGAAACTAACACAATATTGTAAATCAACTATACTCAAATAAAAATGTAAAAAATAAACAAATAAATAAAGTGAAGCTGTTGGCATAGCTGTGAACCTTTCCAAAGACTCTAGGAAAGATTCTGTTTCCTCGCCCTTTCCAGGTTCTAGAGATGCCCACATTCCTTGGCTCATGGTCTCTTTCCTCCAATTTCAAAGCAAGTAATTTTGCATTTCTTTGCTTGTTCTTCCATAGTTATATTTAATGCACTGACTCTCTTCTGCTTCTCCCTTCCACTGTGAAGGACCCTTGTGATTAGAGTGGACCTGGAAAATTCAGGATAATCTCCCCAACTCAAAGTCAGTGGATTAGCAATCTTAATTCCATATGCAAATTTATTATATTTTTTTTGCCATAAAATTACATATCCACAAGTTCCAGGGATTAGGATGAGAACATTTCTGGAGAGCCATTATTATGCCTTCTACAAAGGGCTGGATCAGTAGATGCAATACCTCCAAGAAAGAATCACTGAACTTGAAGATAGCACAATAAAAATTATAGAAACTGAGATAAAATGATAGTTCGAAAGAGTGGATAAAAACATAACAGATCATTCAAGAGCTGTGAGACAATATCAAATGGTTTAATTAATGTATGTGGAATTGGAATACCAGAGGAACATAGAGAAACAAAACTGGGCAGAATAAATATTAGAAATATAGAAATATTTTTTCCAAAAATAATGAAAGAATTAAATCACACACTAACATTCTAAAAAGGAAAAATACCAAACAAAACAAACAAAATCCTAAACCTAGACATTCCATATGAAAAGTACTGAAAACCAAAGATAAAGACAATATCTGAAAGCACCAAGAGAAAAAAGTCATTAAGGGAATCTACAAAATCCCTACAATGAACATCGTACTTAATTGTGAAACACTGAAAGATTTCCTCCTAAGATTAGGCACAAAACAATAATATCCCTTTGTTAATATGGTGTATCACATTGACTGATTTGCGTATATTGAAGAATCCTTGCATTTCTAGGATAAAGCCCACTTGATCATGGTGTATGATCCTTATAATGTGCTGTTGCATTCTGTTTGCTAGTACTTGTTTGAGGATATTTCCATCTATGTTCATCAGTGATATGGGTCTGTAGTTTTCTTGTTTTGTGACATCTCTGTCTGGTTTTGGTATCAGGGTGATGATGGCCTCATAGAATGAGATTCGGAGTGTTCCTGCCTCTGTTAGGTTTTGGAAGAGTTTGAGAAGAATAGGTGTTAGCTCTTCTCTAAATGTTTGATAGAATTCGCCTGTGAAGCCATCTGGTCCTGGGCTTTTGTTGCTTGGGAGATTTTTAATCAGAGTTTCAATTTCAGTGCTTGTAATTGCTCTGTTCATATTTTCTATTTCTTCCTCGTTCAGGCTCAGCAGGTTGTGCATTTCTAAGAATTTGTCCATTTCTTCCAGGTTGTCAATTTTATGAGGATAGAGTTGCTTGTAGTAATCTGTCATGATCCTTTGTATTTCTGTAGTGTCAATTGTTACTTCTCCTTTTTCATTTCCAATTCTATTGATTTGAGTCTTCTCCCTTTTTTTATTGATAAGTCTGGCTAACGGTTTATCAATTTTGTTTACCTTCTCAAAGTCCAAGCTTTTAGTTTTACTGATCTTTGCTATCATTTTCCTCATTCATTTTTATTTATTTCTGATTTGATCTTTATGATTTCTTTCCTTCTGCTAACGTTTTCTTTTTCTCTAAATGCTTTACGTGTAAGATTAGAAGGTTTATTTGAGATGTTTCTTGTTTCTTAAGGTAGGACTGTGTTGCTATAAATTGAAGGACAAAAACCATATGATCATCTCAATAGATGCAGAGAAAACTTTCAACAAAATTCAACACCGATTTATGATAAAAACCCTGCAGAAAGTAGGCATAAAGTGAACTTTCCACAACATAATACAGGCCATATATGACAAACCCACAGCCAACATCATCCTCAATGGTGAAAAACTGAAAACATTTCCACTAAGATAAGGAACAAGACAAGGTTGCCCACTCTCGTCACTATTATTCAACACAGTTTTGCAAGTTTCAGACACAACAATCAGAAAAGGAAAAGAAATAAAGGGAATCCAAATCGGAAAAGAAGAAGTAAAGCTGTCACTGTTTGCAGATGACATGACACTATACATAGAGATTCTGAAAGATGCTACCAGAAAACTACTAGAGCTAATCAATGAGTTTGGTAAAGTAGCAGGATACAAAATTAATGCAGAGAAATCTCTTGCATTCCTATACACTAATGATAAAAATCTGAAAGTGAAATTAAGAAAACACTCCCCTTTACCATTCCAAGAAAAAATAATAAAATACCTAGGAATAAACCTACCTAAGGAGGCAAAAGACCTGTATGCAGAAAATTATGACACTGGTGAAAGAAATTAAAGATGACACAAATAGATCGAGAGGTAAACCATGTTCTTGGATTGGAAGAATCAACATTGTGAAGATAATTATACTACCCAAAGCAACCTACATATTCAAAGCAATCCATATCAAACTACCACTGGCATTATGCACAGAACTGGAACAAAAAAATTCACAATTTGCATGGAAACATAAAAGACCCCGAATTGCCAATGATATCTTGAGGAAGAAAAGTGGAGCTGGAGGAATCATACTCCCAGTCTTCAGACGGTACTACAAAGCTACATTAATCAAGACAGTATGGTCCTGCCACAAAAACAGAAATATAGATCAATGAAACAACATAGAAAGCCCAGAGATAAACCCATGCACATATTGTGACCTTATCTTTGATAAAGGAGGCAAGAATATACAGTGGAGAAAAGACAGCCTCTTCAATAAGTGGTGCAGAGAAAACTGGACAGCCACATGAAAAAGAGTGAAATTAGAACACTCCTTAACACCATACACGAAAATAAGCTCAAAATGGATTAAAAACCTAAATGAAAGACCAGACAATATCAACGTCTTAGAGGAAAACATAGGCAGAACACTCTATGACATAAATCACAGCAAGATCCTCTTTGACACACTTCTTAGAGAAATGGAAATAAAAACAAAAATAAATAAATGGGACCTAATGAAACTTCAAATCTTTTGCACAACAAAGTAAACCATGAACAGGATGAAAAGACAGCCCTCAGAATGGGAGAAACTATTTGCAAATGAAGCAACTGACAAAGGATTAATCTCCAAAATTTGCAAGCAGCTCATGCAGCTCAATATTAAAAACACAAACAACCCAATCCAAAAAATGGGCAGAAGACCTAAATAGACATTTCTCCAAAGAAGATATACAGATTGCCAACAAACACATGAAAGAATGCTCAACATCATTAATCATTAGAGAAATGCAAATCAAAACTACGAGATATCATCTCACACTGGTCAGCATGGCCATCATCAAAAAATCTACAAACAATAAATGCTGGAGAGGGTGTGGAGAAAAGGCACCCCTCGTACATTGTTCGTGAGAATGTAAACTGATACAGCCACTATGGAGAACAGTATGGAGGTTCCTTAAAAAACTAAAAATAGAACTACCATATGACCCAGCAATCCGACTACTGTATATATATATATATATATATATATATATATATATATATATATATATATATATATATATATATATATATGTATATATATACGCTGAGAAAACCATAATTCAAAAAGAGTCATGTACTAAAATGTTCATTGCAGCTCTATTTACAATAGCCAGGATTTGGAAGCATCCCACGTGTCCATCAACAGATGAATGGATAAAGAAGATGTGGCACATATATACAATGGAATATTAGTCAGCCATAAAAAGAAACGAAAATGAGTTATTTGTAGTGAGGTGGATGGACCTAGAGTCTGTCATACAGAGTGAAGTAAGTCAGAAAGAGAAAAACAAATACCGTATGCTAACACATATATATGGAATCTAAAAAAAAAACAATGGTCATAAAAAATCTAGGGGCAAGAAGGGAATAAAGATTCAGACCTACTAGACAATAGACTTGAGAACATGGGGAGGGGGAAGGGTAAGCTGGGACAAAGTGAGAGAGTGGCATGGACATATATACACTACCAAACGTAAGGTAGATAGCTAGTGGGAAGCAGCTGCATAGCACAGGGAGATGAGCCTGGTGCTTTGTGACCACCTAGAGGGGTGGGATAGGGAGGGTGGGAGGGAGGGAGACACAAGAGGGAAGAGATATGGGGACATAAGTATACGTATAACTGATTCACTTTTTTATAAAGCAGAAACTAACATATCATTGTAAAGCAATTATACAGCAATAAAGATGTTAAAAAAAAAAAAACCTGACCAAGCAAAACAAATCATTCCACTTGTTCCTCTATGGTAAAATTAAATTTTGGAGATTTAATCAGTAAAAAATAAAATAAAAAATAAAAAGACTCAGACTTACCAGAGAATGGACTTGAGTACATGGAGAGGGGGAAGGGTAAGCTGGGACAAAGTGAGAGAGTGATAGTGTGTATATGGGCATATATACACTACCAAATGTAAAATTCATAGCTAGTGGGAAACAGTTGAATAGCACTGGGAGAGCATCTTGGTGCTTTGTGACCACCTAGAAGGGTGGGAGTGAGGGAGACGAAAGACGGAAGAGATATGGGGATATATGTATATGTATAACTGATTCACTTTGTTATAAAGCAGAAATTAACAAAAAATAAACATAAAAAATTTAAAAAAAAATATCACTTTGCACTATTTCTATTCAGCATGGTGAGGGAGGTTATAGCCAGGTAATTTGGCAAGAAAAAGAAAAAGAAAATACATCAATATTTGAATGGAACAAGTAAAACTAACTAGAAATGGAATGATCTTATATTTAGAAAACCATGAAGGATAAAAAAATAGAGCTGATAAACAAGTTTAGCAAGGTTGCAAAGTATATCGGTATACAAAAGTCAGTGGTATTTCTACATACCTAAAACAAGCAATTAAAACATGAAATTAACAAGGAGCTTCAAGGTGGCAAAAGAGTAAGACGTGGAGATCACCTTCCTCCCCACAAATACATCAGAAATACATTTACATTTGAAACATCCTACAGAACACCTACTGAACCCTGGCAAAAGAACTCAGACCTCCCAAAAGGCAAAAAGCTCCCCCACGTACCTGGGTAGCACAAAAGAAAAAAGAAAAAAAAGAGACAAATAATAGGCATGAGACCTGCACCAGTGGGAGGGAGCTGTGAAGGAGGAAAGGTTTCCACACACTAGGAAGGCCCTTTGCAGGCGGGGATAGCAGGTGGCAGACGGGGGAAGCTTCAGAGCCATGGAGGAGAGCGCAACACAGGGGTGCAGAGGGATAAGTGGAGGGATTCCCGCAGAGAGCATTGGTGCTGACCAGCACTAACCAGCACAAGAGGCTTGTCTTCTCACCCAGCGGGATGAGTGGGGGCTGGAAACTCAGGCTCCAGCTTTGGTAGGATCCCAGGGAGAGGACTGTGGTTGGCTGCATGAACGCAGCCTGAATGGGCTACTGTGCCACAGCTAGCCAGGAGGGAGTCTGGGAAAAAGTCTGGAGCTGCGGAAGAGGCAAGAGACTTTTTCTTGCCTCTTTGTTTCTAGATGTGCGAGGACAGGGGATTAAGAGCACCACTTAAAGGAGCTTCAGAGACAGGCGTGAGCCACGGCTATCAGGACGGACCCCAGAGATGGGCATGAGACACTAAGGCTGCTGCTGCAGCCACCAAGAAGCCTGTGTGCAAGCACAGGTCACTATGCACACCTCCTCTCTTGGGAGCCTGTGCAGCCCGCCACTGCCAGGGTCCCATGATCCAGGCACAATTTCCCCGGGAGAACACACGGCACTCCTCAGGGTGGTGCAACATCACGCCTCCCTCTGCCTCCATAGGCTCGCCCCACATCCCATGCCCCTCCCTCACCTTGGCCTGAGTGAGCCAGAACCCCTGAATCAGCTGCTCTTTTAACCCCGTACTGTCTGAGCAAAGAACAGAGGCCCTCAGGTGACCTACATGCAGAGGGGGGTCCAAATCCAAAGCTGAACCCCAAGAGCTGTGTCTACAAAGAAGAGAAGGGGAAATTTCTCCCAACAGCCTCAGGAGCAGTGGAGTAAATCTCCACAATCAACTTGATGGACGCTGCATCTGTGGGAGACTTGAATAGACAACGAATCATCCCAAATTGAGGAGGTGGACTTTAGGACCAACAATATATATATATATATATTCTTTCTCTCTTTTTCTGTGGGTGTATGTGTATGCTTCGGTGGGTGATTTTGTCAGTAGAGCTTTACTGTTACCATTTGTCCTAGGGTTCTCTTTGTCTTTTTTTTTTTTACTTAATTTTTTTAATAATTTATTTTTCATTTTATTTTAATAACTTTATTTTATTTTACTTTATTTTATTTTATCTTCTTCCTTCTTTCTTTCTTTTTTTTCCCACACTTTTATAATGATCTGTGGGGATGAAAGGCTCTTGGTGCTCCAGCCAGGCATCAGGGCTGTGCCTCTGAGGTGGGAGAGCCAACTACATGACACTGGTCCACAAGAGACCTCCCAGCTCTGTGTACTTTTTTTTTTTTTTGCGGTACACAGGTCTCTCACTTTTGTGGCCTCTCCCATTGCGGAGCACAGGCTCTGGATGCACAGGCTCAGTGACCATGGCTCACAGGCCCAGCCGCTCCATGGCATGTGGGATCTTCCCGGACTTGGGCATGAACCCATGTCCTCTGCATTGGCAGGTAGACTCTCAACCACTGCACCACCAGGGAAGCCCTCCATGTACTATTAAATGGCAAAAATCTCCCAGAGATCTCCATCTCAAAGTGAAGAACCAGCTCCACTCAAAGACCAGGAAGTTACAGTGCTGGACACACTAGGCCAAACAATGAGCAAGACAGGAATACAAACACATCCATTGGCAGAGAGGCTGCCTAAAATCACAATAAGGCCACAGACACCCCAAAACACACCACAAGACGTGGACCTGCTCACCAGAAAGACAAGATACAGCCTCATCCACGAGAACACAGGCACTAGTTCCCTCCACCAGGAAGCCTACACAGCCAACTGAACCAACCCTAGCCACTGGGGACAGACACCAAAAACAACTGGAAGTACGCAATTGCAGCCTGCAAAAAGGAGGCTCCAAACACAGTAAGTTAAGCAAACTGAGAAGACAGAAAATTACACAGCAGATGAAAGAGCAAGGTAACAACTCAGCAGACCAAACAAATGAAGATGAAATAGGCAGTCTACCTGAAAAAGAGTTCAGAATAATGATAGTAAAGATGATTCAAAATTTTGGAAACAGAATAGAGAAAATACAAGAAACCTTTAAAAAGGAACTAGAACTAAAGAGCAAACGAACATTGAAAAACAACAAAATAAATGAAATTAAAATTTTTCTAGAAGGGATCAATGGCAGAATAACTGAGGCAGAAAAATGGAGAAGTGACCTGGAAGATAAAATATTGGAAATAACTACTGCAGAGCAGAATTAAGAAAAAAGAATGAAAATAACTGAGGACAGTCTCAGAGACCTCTGGGACACTATTAAACGCACCATTATTTGAATTATAGGGGTCCAAGAAGAAGAGAAAAATAAATGGACTGAGAAAATATTTGAAGAGATTATCATTGAAAACTTCCCTAATATGGGAAAGTAAAGAGTTAACCAAGTCCATGAAGCACAGAGAGTCTCATAGAGGATAAATCCAAGGAGAAACACGGCAAGACACATATTAATCAAATTATCACAAATTACATACAAAGAAAACATATTAAAAGCAGCAAGGGAAAAAAAACAAATAACACACAAGGGAATCCCCATAAGGTTAACAGCTGATCTTTCAGCAGAAACTCTGCAAGCCAGAAGGCAGTGGCAGGACATACTGAAAGTGATGAAGGAAAAAAACCTACAACCAAGATTACTCTACCCAGCAAGGATATCATTCAGATTTGATGAAGAAATTAAAACCTTTACAGACAAGCAAAAGCTAAGAGAATTCAGCAGAACAAAACCAGCTTTACAACAAATACTAAAGGAACTTCTCTAGAAAGGAAACAGAAGAGAAGGAAAAGACCTACAATAACAAATCCAAAACAATCAAGAAAATGGGAATAGACAAAAGAGAAAAAAAAACAGAATACACTTTCTTCTCAAGGGCTCATGGAACATTCTCCAGGATAGAGCATATCTTGGGTGAAAAACCTATCCTTGGTAAATTTAAGAAATTTGAAATTGTATCAAGTATCTTTTCTGACCACAATGCTATGAGGCTAGATATCAATTACAGGAAAAGATCTGTAAAAAATACAAACACATGGAGGCTAAACAATACATTACTTGATAACCAAGAGATCACTGAAAAAATCAAAGAGGAAATAAAAAAATACATAGAAACAAATTACAATGAAAACAGGTTGACCCAAATCCTATGGGATGCAGCAAAAGCAGTTCTAAGAGGGAAGTTTATAGCAATAAAATCCTACCTTAAGAAACAGGAAACATCTCAAATAAACAAACTAACTTTTCACCTAAAGCAATTAGAGAACAAAGAATAAAAATCCCCCAAAGCTAACAGAAGGAAGATATCATAAATATCAGATCAGAAATAAGTGAAAAATAAATGAAGGAAACGATAGCAAAGATCAATAAAACTAAAAGCTGGTTCTTTGAGAAGATAAACAAAACTGATATACCATTAGCCAGACTCATCAAGAAAAAAAAGTGAGAAGACTCAAATCAATAGAATTAGAAATGAAAAAGGAGAAGTAACAACTGACACTGCAGAAATACAAAGGATCATGAGAGATTGCTACAAGCAACTCTGTCCCAATAAAATGGACAACCTGGAAGAAGTGGACAAACTCTTAGAAATGCACAACCTGCCAAGACTGACTCAGGAAGAAATAGAAAATATGAACAGACCAATCAAAAGCACTGAAATTGAGACTGTGGTTTAAAATTTTCCAAAAAACAAAAGCCCAGGACCAGATGATTTCACTGGAGAATTCTATCAAACATTTAGAGAAGAGCTAACACCCATCCTTTTCAAGTTCTTCCCAAATATAGCAGAGGGAGGAATAGTCCCAAACTCATTCTATGAGGCCACCATCACTGTGATACCAAAGCCAGACAAAGATGTCAAAAAGAAAGAAAACTAGAGGCCAATATCACTGATGAATACAGATTCATAAATCCTCAACAGAATACTAGCAAACAGATCCAACAGCACATTAAAAGGATCATACACCATGATCAAGTGGGGTTTATTCCAGGAATGCAAGGATTCTTCAATATACCCAATTCAATCAATGTGATACACCATATTAACAAGTTGAAGGAGAAAAACCATATGATAATATCAATGGGTGCAGAGAAGGCTTTCGACGAATTTCAACACCGATTTATCATACAAACCCTGCAGAAAGTAGGCATAGAGGGAACTTTCCTCAACATAATAAAGGCCATATATGACAAACCCACAGCCAACATTGTCCTCAATGGTGAAAAACTGAAACCTTTTCCACTAAGATCAGGAACAACACAAGGTTGCCCACTCTCACCACGATTATTCAACAAAGATTTGGAAGTTTTAGCCAGAGTAATCAGAGAATAAAACGAAATAAAAGGAATCCAAATTGGAAAAGAAGAAGTAAAGCTGTCACTCTTTGCAGATTTCATGATAGTATACAGGGAGAATCCTAAAGATGCTACCAGAAAACTACTAGAGTTAATCAATGAATTTGGTAAAGTAGCAGGAGAGAAAATTAATACACAGAAATCTCTGGTATTCCTATACACTAATGATGAAAAATCTGAAAGTGAAATTAAGAAAACACTCCCATTTACCACTGCAACACAAAGAATAAAATATCTACAAATAAAGCTACATAGGGAGACAAAAGACTTGTATGCAGAAAAGTATAAGACACTGATGAAAGAAATTAAAGACGATACAAATAGATGGAGAGATATACCATGTTCTTGGATTGGAAGAATCAACATTGTGAAAATGATTCTACTACCCAAAGCAATCTACAGATTCAATGCAATCCCTATCAAAGTACCACTGGCATTTTTCACAGAACTAGCACAAAATATTTCACAACTTGTATGGAAACACAAAAGACCCCGAATAGCCAAAACAATCTTGAGAACGAAAAATGGACATGGAGGATTCAGTCTCCCTGACTTCAGACTATGCTACAAAGCTACAGTAATCAAGACAGTATGGTACTGGCACAAAAATAGAAATATAGATCAATGGAACAGGTTACAAAAACCAGAGATAAACCCACGCACATATGGTAACCTTATCTTTGATAAAGGAGGCCAAAATATACATGGAGAAAATACAGCCTCTTCAATAAGTAGTGCTGGGAAAACTGGACAGGTACATGTAAAAGTATGAAATTAGAACACTCCTTAACACCATACACAAAAATAAACTCAAAATGGATTAAAGACCTAAATGTATGACCAGACACTCTCAAACTCTTAGAGGAAAAGATAGGCAGATCACTCTATGACATAAATCACAGCAAGATCCTTTTGGACCCACCTCCTAGAGAAATTGAAATAAAATCAAAAATATACAAATGGGACCTAATGAAACTTAAAAGCTTTTGCACAGTGAAGGAAAATGTAAACAATACCAAAAGACAAGCCTCAGAATGGGAGAAAATATTTGCAGATGAAGCAACTGACAAAGGATTCATCACCAAAATTTTCAAGCAGCTCCTGAAGCTCAATATCAAACAAACAACCCAATCCAAAAATAGGCAGAAGACCTAAATAGACATTCCTCCAAAAAGATATAGAGATTACCAACAAACAATGAAAGAATGCTCAACATCATTAATCATTAGAGAAATTCAAATCAACAATACAATGAGATATCATCTCACACCAGTCAGAATGGCCATCATCAAAAAATCTAGAAACAATAAATGCTGGAGAGGGTGTGGAGAAAAGGGAACCCTCTTGCACTGTTGGTGGGAATATAAATTGATACAGCCACTATGGAGAACTGTATGGAGGTTCCTTAAAAATGTAAAAATAGAACTGCCATATGACCCAGCAATCCCACTACTGGGCAAACACTCTAAGAAAACCATAATTCAAATAGAGTCATGTACCAAAATATTCATTGCACCTCTATTTACAATAGCCCGGACATGGAAGCAACCTAAGTGTCCATCAACAGATGAATGGATAAAGATGTGGCACATATTTACAATGGAATATTGCTTAGCCATAAAAAGAAACGAAATGCAGTTATTTGTAGTGAGGTGGATGGACCTAGTGTATGTCATACAGAGTGAAGTAAGTCAGAAAGAGAAAGACAAATCCCGTATGCTAACACATATATATGGAATCTAAGAAAGAAAAGAAAACGTTCATGAAGAACCTAGGGGCAAGACGGGGATAAAGACACTGAACTACTAGAGAATGGACTTGAGGATATGGGGAGGGGGAAGTGTAAGCTGGGATAAGGTGAGAGAGTGGCTTGGTCATATATACACTACCAAACGTAAAATAGATAGCTAGTGGGAAGCAGCCACATAGCACAGGGAGATCAGCTTGGTTCTTTGTGACCGCCTAGAGGGGTGGGATAGGGAGGGTGGGACGGAGGGAGACGCAAGAGGGAAGAGATATGGGAACAAATATATATGTATAACGGAATCACTTTGTTATAAAACAGAAACTAATACACCATTGTAAAGAAATTTTACTCCAATAAAGATGTTCTATATATATATATATATATGTTCATGTTGTACGTAACACTGAAAACTGAAAAGACTTAGCTGTTTTTATAAAACCAGCAATGTTATACTGTCTTATTTGTTAAAGATTTATGCTAATTATGAGATTGAATTTTTAAAACATTTGGGTTAGCTTTTATATAAATACCTTTTTCATATTTGAATTATTAGACATTCAGGTTTTTTTTTAATTTTTGTGATTTTTTGGAATACTTACTTTATATGAGCACTTATTTTTCTCTAAGCCAATTAAAATAAAGCTTCCTTAAATAATTATGCATTAATTTGGTCATACAATTTAGAGGTAGGAAAGTATCACCTATACGTAACATACATACATACATACAAACATACATAAAGACATAGACACATATAGAGATCTCACGGCTTTCCTTCTAAAATTTTAGCCGCGAGTCAGGTATAAACACAATAATATAAACTCACTGGTTTATATAAAAGGGTTGGCTCTCATCTTTGCCCCATTTTCTATTTTTCTCCAAATTGTGTTTTTTGGCAGCTAGAAGAAGTTAAGGTTACCTTCTCAATATGAAGGTTAAAGCTTTCCACCAGTATATGTGGAGGAGCCTATTAAGATTTTATTTTGCCCTGAATATAATCTTATGGAAGCTGTAGGCTAAATTTTGGGTGAGGGACTAAGAGATACCATGTGTCTGTCTGGGTTTCTCCAAAGCTCATATGAGTGGATAAAATATCCAGTTTATTTATAAATATACTTTAACCCTCAGGTGGTTGCTTTTGGGGTCCCTGAGTCCCTTGAGGACACATGATGGGGTAGCGAGCCTAAAGCTTAGGAGTGAGGGATGGGTAGGTACAGGTTTTGAAGAAGAACGTATCAATAAATACAAGGGAGCTGAAGGGAAGATCAAAGGTGGTAAAAGGAGGAATGAGGATCAGAAGTAATGGAAAGGGAGAGATCCTAAATGAGCCAGTTTGGGAAGATCTAAATTTTCCTGAAGAAGCCACTGAAATTCCAAATTATTGTTAAGCATATAGTCAGCTAGAACTGAGGAGGGGGTTCACAGTAGACTAAGAGTTATCCATGGGAGGAGCCAGACCAAGAAGAGAAAGAAGGCAGGTACAAAAAATCAGTTTCACGTGCAATCCTGTCTTGAAACCAAACGGTTTCTTCTATGAAATTTCCCTTAAGGAGCCAAAAGAATGTCTCTGAAAAAGCCAAGAAAAATAGTCCACAAACAAACAAACAAAAAAGAGTCCTCACAAAGGAGCCAGGGATTTCTTGCTCAAGTATCAAGGAATAAAACCCCACTTGGAAAGAGCAAAGAAGATGTCTATTGAGGATGATTCTCCCTCAAAACAGAAGAAGAAGCATCTTCAGATGAGCAGAATCAGAAGAGTGAGCTTTTCCCGTGGAGAAGGGAGGTGACAAAGTAACAGCAACAAGGAAAGAAAATACAAATGAAATCTCTATAAAGAAGAAGTATTCTAAATACAAAGAATTAAAGTTCAACTAAGTGAGATTTCGATTGGAATTTCCCCTATGGCACATTTCAAACAAAGAAGTCCAGGATTTTAACTCAGCCTCAGTAGTATACAAAGAATCCTAAGGATCAAAATATGCCCTTAATATGCTTCAGTGGACTGTCATCTGGAGCACTGAATCAGCAGTGAAACGCACCAATGGATCACCATTCAGTCAGGAGTGAAGACAAAGGCTTCAAAAGTGTACACCTAGGGTTCTGGGTGAGAGGTCCAGGGATCCAGTGATGAATTCTATCCTATCCCAGTTATGGCATCAGAATGGATAAAGAGAAATTATTCTGACACTTGTTAATGACTTTATTCAGGACTATTGTAATAGGGGAAAGACTGCTGCAATAATAGTGATTGGACTCAACTATGAATATAACAGGGCAGCTGAAGATTTATAACCAACAGGCAGAGTGAGAAAGAGGTTGGAGAATTACTAAGAGAAATTTGGTTAGGTGTCAAGGGTCTGGAGAAAGAAGAACATGATTAGGTATAAAGCGTGAAACAGGCTCCATAAACTGGCTTAGCAGGTCTTACAAGCTGAATTGTGTCCACACAATATTCATATGTTGAAGTTCCAAATCCCACTACCTCACAGTGTGACTATTTTGGAGATAGGGTCTTTAAAGAGGTAATTAAGATACAGTGAGATCATTAGGGTATGCCTTAACTCAATATGACCGATGTCTTTATAATAAGAGAAAATTAGGATACAGAGGGAAGGCCATGTGAAGACACAGGGAGAATATGGTCATCTATAAGCCAAAGAGAAGGACCTCAGAAGAAACCAACACTACCAACATCTTAATCTCAGACTTCTAGGCTCCAAGACTGTGAGAAAATTAATCTCTCTTGTTTGAGCCAGGCAGTATGTGATGCTGTTAAGTCAGCCCTAGCAAACTAATACAGCAAGAATCTTTCTAAAGTTGGGCTTGACAGGCTAAAGATGAACCCTAGTCAAGAAGAAGGCTCAGAGGAGCCAGTTTGATCAAGGAGGGAGTCCTTGTCAGATACAACACAAAAAGCACAATCCATAAAAAAAAATTGATAGATTGTACTTCATCAAAATTTAAAACTTCTGCTCTTCAAAAAATAGGCAACAAACCTGGAGAAAATACTTGCAAAGCATCTATCTGATAAAGGACTTGACTTCATCCAAAATACATAAAGAACTTGCAACACGCAACACTTAGAAAACAAATAGCCTAATTTTTTTTCTAATGGTCAAAAGAGTCGAATAGACTCTTTAGCAAAGAAGAGTTAAAGATGACAAGTAGGCACATATCTTAGTTCAAGCTACTATAACAAAAATATCATGGACTAGGTAGCTTAAACAACATTTATTTCTCACAGTTCTGGAGGATGGAAAGTCCAAGATCAAGGTGCCAGAAGATCCTGTGTCTGGAAAGGGCCTGCTTCCTGGCTTGTAGACAGCTGCCTTCTCACTGTATCCTCACATGGATGACAGACAGAGATCATCTCTCGTGTCTCTTCTTATAAGGGTAATAGTTTCGTTCATGAGGGTTCCACCTTCATGAACTAATTACTTCCTGAAGTTCTCACCCACAAATACTATCATATTGGGAATTAGGGCTTCAACATATGAATTTTTAGGGAACACAATCACTCATGCATAGCATACCCCCCCTTGGCTCCCCCAAATTCATGTACTTCTCACATGCAAAATACATTCATTCCATCTCAACAGCCGTAAAAGTCTTAACTGGTTCCAGCATCAGCTATAAAGTCTAAAGATCAAAGTCTCATATAAATCAGATATGGATGAGGCTCGAGGCATGATTCATCCTAAGGCAAAATTCCTCTCCAGTTGTGACCCTGTGAAACCAAACATGCTATGTGCTTCCAAACTATAATGGTGGGACAGGCTTGGGTAGACATTCATATTTCAAAAGAGAGACACAGGAAAGAAGGAACAGGTGACAGGTTCTAAGCAAGTCTAAAACCTAACAGGGCAAATCCCATTAGATCTTAAGGAATGAGAATATTTTTCTTTAGCTCAATGCTCTGCCCTTCAGGCCCAGTGGGGCACCAATGTCAACCCCTGGGTGCCACCAATATCATGTCACATGCCTCGATTCTGCCAGGCAAGGGTCATGTCCCTAGAGCTCTGCTGGATGGGGTCTCGTTCTCATGGCTTCTGTTGGAGGTCATTTGACCCACTGAAAACAAAGCAACAGCCCTGGTGATCTCTGAATCACCTTCAGGGTCATTCTTCCCTCATCTTGAAGAACAGTGCATGTTCACAGCTGAATAGCTCTATGGTCCAGTAATGTACAGTCTAAGAAATCTGACAACCTTCCTTCATTTCATCCTGTCTCTGTCCCTTTCTTTTCAAAATGCCAGTGTTCCTGAGTGGGGTGACTGTTTAGGTCTCTGGTTCTTACTCATATTAATCTCTTTAACAAATGATATGTTGGCCCCACTCACTCATCAGAACATGCTTTCTTTAATTTTTGGTAATATGGACAGGCTGAGGATTTTCCATATCTTTAAGTTCTGGTTCCATTTTGCTTAACAATTCCTTCTTCAATTTATTTCTCTCTTCTTACAGTTTACTATAAGCAGTCAGAGAAAACCAAGCTGCCCCTTCAACACTTCGCTTAGAAATCTCCTCAGCTAAATATCCAATTTTATCATTCACAAATTCTACTTCCACAAAACACTAGAACATGAACAAAATTCAGCCAAGTTTGTTGCCTCTTTATAACAAGGACTGCCTTTTCTCCCTTGTCCAATAACATGTTCCTCATTTCTATCTGAAACCTCATCAGAATGGCCTTTAGTGACCACATTTTTTAACCAACATTCTCTACATTATTATTAATGTATTCTCTAAGAAGATGGAAGCTTTCTCTCTTCTTTTCTTTCTGAGCTCTCACCAGAATTGCTGTCATTATTCCCTTCGTGGCAATATTGTCTTTTTCTAGCATGCACCTCAAAACTTTTACAATCTCTACCAATTACTTAGTTCCAAAGTAGCTTCCATACTTTTAGGCATTTGTTACAGTAGCATCCTGCTTCTTGGTACCAATTTCTTAGATCAGGCTGCTATAACTGAATACTGTAGATTGGGTGGTTTATACAACATAAATTTATTTCTCACAGTTCTAGAGGCTGGAAAGCCCAAGATCAAGGCACCAGAAGATCTTGTATCTGGTAAAGCCCTGCTTCTTAGCTTGTAGACAGCTTCCTTCTCATTGTGTCTTCACATGGCCAAGAGAGAGAGACAGGGAGAAAGAGAAGGGGAAAGGGAAAGGGAAAGGGGTGGAGAGAAAGTGTGAGAGTGCAAGCACAAGGATGCTTTCTCATGTCTCTTCTTATAAAGGCACTAATACCATTATAAAACCTCCATTGTCATGAACTAATTATGTCTCAAAGGTCCCATACACCATTACATTGATGATTAGCCCTTCAACATATTAATTTGAGGGGAACACAAACATTCAGTTCATAGTACCATGTGAAAACATGCTCAGCATCACTAGTCATTGGGGAAATGCAAATTAAAACCACAGTGAGATACCACAGCATATTACATTGGTTAAAATTAGAAAAGATTGACCATACCAAATGTTGGTGAGGATGCAGAATAACTATAACTCTTTTACACTATTGGTGGAAATATAAAATGGTACAACCACTTTGGAAAACAATTTGACAATTTCTTAAAAACTTAAACATACAATTACAGTATGATCCAACCACTCCACTTCTAGGGGTATATCCAAGGGAAAGAAAATAAATTTTCATATAAAGACTTGTGTATTAATATTCACAAATGTTTTATTTATAACAGCCAAAAACCGGAAGCAGCCAAATGCCCATCAATAGATGAATGGATACACAAATTGTAACATATCCATATAATAGAATACTGCTCAGCGATAAAAATAAAAGAATGAACTACTGTTACAATCTATGACATGGATAAATTTAAAATGTATTAGGCAATGTGAAAGAAGTCAGACTCCAAAAGTTACAAATGGTGATTCTGTTTATATAAAACTTTAGAAAGTGCAAACTAATCTACAGTAACCATAATCAGATGAGTGGTTGTTTAAGGACTGTGTGTGGTGGTGGTGAGGGCGGCCTGTGCACAGGGTGGGGTGTAAGACAAGGGTTATAAAATGGGCATAAGGAAATTTTTGGAGTGATATACTCATTATCTTGATAGTGATTATGTTTTCATATGTGTATATATATATATATATATATATATATATATATATATATATATATATATATATATAGCAGCTTTGTCATAGCATCAAACTTCCATATGTCCACATAAGCCATGCAAGTAAAGACCTGAACACTTATTCTGTGTCTTTGAAAATACCTTGTGACCCTCCTGGAACACAAGAGGATGGAAAGCCTTAGAGGAACTTCTCCAATGTCATCTCTCAGATGCCCCCCTACCTTCCCTGGGAGGCTGCTATGAGAGTTTCTCATCACCTCCTGTGTTCCAGTGAGGTATGGGGCTTTTGCTCTACTCCCCTGATAATAAGGCTACAGACTATAAAACAGGATAGCTATAGTCTAAAATTGGCTCCTCAGTGATGGGGTATCCTACAACTCTCATTACAGTCATCTGTCCCCTTTCACTTTGCTATCATAGTTTTTAGTGTGTGGACAAAGACCATGGGGAGCTAGCATGTTTGGATACTCTTTTCACTGTACATATAAAGTAATCAACTGAATCTGAAAGTGGCTCACTGTATCTTTACCAGTTGAATCAATAGGCATTGGCCTTTTCTTGACACTTAATAGTGGTGATGGCTCCATAGGTGTATGCATGTTGAAACATATTAAACTGCACACTTTAAACATACAGTTTATTGCTTGTCAATTGTACCTAAGTTGGGAACAAGCCTATGACGTCCATGCTCACTACATCTATCCTACATCATACTGGCGATCCTAACATATCCAGTAAGACAAGAAACATAAATAAAAGGCATATGGATTGGAAAGGAAGAAATAAAACTTTATCCTCAGCTTAGAAAATTCCAAATAATCTACAAAAACTGTACTAGAATTAATAAACAGTTTTATTAAGGTCACAGGATATAAGATCAATATATAAAAACCAAACATATTTTTATACTTATACACACTAGCAATGAACCATTGGGAAGTCAGATACAAACAAAACAGCACCATTTACAGTAGCTCCAAAATTCGTGAAATACTTAGTTACAAATCTAACACAATATATATAAGGTCTGTACACTAAAAATTACAAAACACTGATCAAGAACTTAAAGGAGGGCTAAATAAATGGAGAAATATATCATTTTCATGGATTGAAAGCCTCAATATTGTTAAGATGTGAATTCTCTCCAAAATTATTTATAGATTTATTAATCCCAATCAAAATCCCAGCAGCATGGTTTACAGAAACCCACAAGCACATTCTAAAATGAATATGTAAAAGGAAAAAAGCTAACAGAATAATAAAAAAAAGACTAGGAAACTTGGAGAACTCACACTACCTGATTTCAAAACTTAGTATAAAGCTACAGTAATCAAGACAATGCAGTATTGTTAAAAGGATAGACACGTAGAACAATGGAACAAAATAGAGTACAGAAACAGACCCATACATATATGGTCAGTTGTTTTTTCACAGCAGTATAAACTCAGTTCAATGAAGAAAATATTATTTTGAACAAAAAGTGCTGAAAAAAATTGGACATATACATTCAAAAAATGAACCTCAACTCATACCTCATACCATATAGAGAAATTAACTCAAAATGAGTCATACCTAAATATAAAACCACAAAGTCTAAAACTTCTGGAAGAAAACATAGGCGAAAACTCTTAGTGACCTTGGATAAAGCAAAAATATCTTAAATACAACACCAAAAGTATAAACCATAAAATTTTTAAATTGATAAATTGGACTCCACCAAAATATTTTGCTCTTTGAAAGACACTGTAAAATTAAATAAGATAAGCCGAAGACTGGAAGAAAATATTTGACAAAGAACTTATGTGTCAGTGGTCCCCCCAAACACCCAGGGATCCAATGATTCATTGAGGAGGACTCGTAGTATTCAGCATGTAGTTGTACTCACATTTTTTTACTTATCACAATGAAATAATAAACAGAAAAATCAGCCAAGAAAAAGGCATGTGAGGCAAAGTCTAGAGGAAACCAGGTTCAAGTTTCCAAAAGTTCTCTCTCGGTGAAATAACATTTAATTATTCAGCAACAAGCTGTGAAAAGAAATGTGAAATGTTGTCTACCAGGCAAGCTCTTTTAAGACTTGGTGCCCATTTTGTTTTTTTGTGGGCGGGGGTGGAGAGGAGCTGGTCACATAGGCATTCTCTGCCTAGCATGTACCATAATTCCAGACTCCCAGAAGGAAAACAGATGTTCAGCATTATTTCTGTAAACAGTTTAGACACTATGAGTCATTCTTATAAGGGGATGATGGGAACCCTCCTAAAATCCAAGTTCCATGATGCTCGCAAATGGACAAACTTACAAGTAGGCTTTTTTTTAAAGGTTATCAGTCTGAGGTCTGCTATGTTAATACTTTTCTACACAACTCATATCCACAATATATAAACCACTTTAAAAAAACTCAATAATATGAAAACAACCTAATACAAAACAGGAAAAAAACAGTTTTGAACAGACACTTTACCAAAGAAGATATAAGGATAATAAATAAGACATGAAAAAATGCTCAAAATCCTTAGTCTGTTGGGAACTGCAAATTAAAACCACAAGCCCAGATGGCTTCAGTGGTAAATTCTACCAAACAATTAAGGAATAAATATTACCAAATCTATACAAACTCTCATGAAATTGAAGAGAAGGGTATATTTCCCAACTCATTCTGTCAGGCTTGCATTATCATCACACCAAAGTCAAAGATACTAAAAGAAGAAAAAAAAACCTACAGACCAATATCTGTCATGAACACAGAGCCCTTTGTCACATATTAGAACTATTTTTAATTTTTTTTCTTATAACTTTGGGTACTTTTTGCTATAAAGGAATACAAAAAAAAAAAAAAAAACAGTCAACATGCCTAAGAGGGAGGTCTGATATCTCCTGGTATATATTTAAAACTGACTGTTAGCAGTACATCAGTACTGCCTGACATGCATGTATTCATTGAACTAACATTTATTGGGCTCCTCTTATATTCCAGGTACTGTATAACGTTCAGGGGATATAAATATAGCCTCTTTTGTAGAAAAGCACTTCTGTCTAACACAGATTCTCGGCCATTCATTAGCTGAGTAATCTTTGGAAAGTTACTTAACTTCCCTAAGCCTCAGTTTCCTTATCTTTAAGATGGAGATGGTAACAGCATACACTTCATACAAGTTATGTGAGAGGTGACAATGTTGTACTTTATCTGAGCCCTGTTACCAGAGGAAAAATCCTTTTATGTTGTGAGAAAGGGATAACCTAACCAAGAAAGGACCTCGCTGCTCTTAACATATCCAAAATAAGGCCCTCTTCATCCTCTTCAATGGCTATGACTCCCTTGCTTAACTGCTTTTTTAAAACCGAGGGCCCCCTTCCTTTTCTTTGAGATAGTCCTCATTAATAAATGTTATTCCTATTGCAAAAGCCTGAATAAAAATCATTTCCTTAATTGTCTGGTATATTTTTTTTCTTCCACAAAGGGTTACATAAGATATGTGTAAAATACTGAAGTTGTATCTGATATACAGTAAAGTCTCCATAAAGGTCACAATGTTAATATGGAAAAGGTAAATCACACTGAGAAACCATTAGATACCTATTAGAATGACTAAATCAAACAAACTGACAAGTATAAATGCTGGTAGGAACGTGGAATAACCGGAAGTCTCATACATTACTAGTGGAGTGCCAAATGCTAGGAAACACCAGCAGTTTCTTGCAAAGTAAACATACACTTACCCTATGACCCAGCAATCCCACTCCTAAGTATATAAATATAAGAGAAATATAAACTATTTTCACACAAAAATCTGTGCACCGATTTTTATAGTAACTTTATTCATAATCAACAAAATCTAGAAATAACCCATATATCCTTCAAGTGGTGAATGGATAAACAAAATGTAGTGCATCCATACAATGGAATACTACTCAGCCATCAAAAGAACTACTGTTACACTCTATGGCATGGATAAATTTCAAGTGGATTTTGGAAAATGAAAAAAAGTCAAAGTCTAAGGCTGGATACTATATGATTTCCTTTATATGACATTATCAAAATGCAAAATTATAGGGAGAAAAAACAGATTAGTGGCTGCTAGAAGGTAAGATGGTAGTAAAGAGTTGAGTCCAAAGGCAAATGAGGGAATTTTTTAAGGTGGTAGGACTTTTCTATATTTTCATTTTGGTAGTAGTTACAAGGCTATGCATTTGTGAAAACTCATAGAACTGTATACCTCGAAGGGTGAATTCTTCTGAATGTAAATTATATCTCACTAAACCTAACCTCTAAAAAGAGATATTACTTCCTTCATGCAAGATGTTGTAAAAACCTCTCCATTGCAAAGTGACAGGTGCCCCCTCAGGAGCTACCCGCCATCTCTTCTACTGGCTGCCAGGCTAATAATTAGGGTTAAAATCATGCTGGGACTGATAAGGGAGGAAAGAGATTACACCCCCAAGGAGCAGCAAGGATTAGGTAACATACACTGGCAAGAACCAGAGGAGGAAAAACTAATGATGTTGAACATCTTTTCAGGGTTTACTTGATACCTGTATACCCTCTTCAGTGAAATATTTGTTCATGTGTTTTGCCCATTTTCTAATTAGATTTCTTTTTTAACTACTGGGTTTTTGAGAGATCTTTATATATTTTAGATCTTTATGCCTTCCTGGTGTGTTGATCCTTTTATTATTATGTAAGGTCCCTCGTTGTTTAATTTTCTTTGCTCCAAAGTCTACTTTATCTGAAATTAAAATAGCCATTTCTGCTATTTTTTGATTAATGTTTTCATGGCATATCTTTCTCCAACCCTTTTGCTTTCAACCTACCTATGTTTTTGTATATGAAGTGCATTTCTTGTTGGCAGCATATTGTTGTATCATTTTCTTTTAATCCAGCTGCTGAACTCTGCCTTTTAAATGATGCATTTAGGTCACTTATTTTTAAGATAGTTACTGATATGTTAAGACTTAAGTCTTGTCATTTTACTATCAATGTTCTGTTTGTTTCCTTGGGTTTTTCTTCCTCAATTTTCTTTCCTTCCTGTGGGTTATTTGGACGTTTAGTGGACATTTAGGGAAATTCCATCTTGATTTATTTGTAGTGTTTTAGAGTATATCACTTTGAATAGTATCTTTAGCGGTTGCTCTAGGCATTATATATATATATATATATATATATATATATATATATATATATATATAGAGAGAGAGAGAGAGAGAGAGAGAGAGAGAGAGAGAGAGAACTTATTACAGTCTACTCTCATCAACATTTTACCACTTCAAGTGAAGATAAAAACTTTACTTAAAAAAAAAACTTTCCTTCTTGCTATGTCCTTTTAGACTCCCCACGTTTCAAATATATTTGTCTTGAGTATTTCTTCCATGTATTTTGAGCATCACACCAAATGGTGCTATGATTTTTGCTTCAATCTCCAAATATGATTTAAGAAACTCATGACCATAGCCTATTATTATATTTAGCTCTATGTTTACCCATTCTGTTGTCTTTCCTTTCTGAAATTCAAAGCATTCTTTTATTATCATTTCCCTTTTTTAAATAATTTCCTTTTTGTTTAGAGAACTTCCTTTAGTCTTTTTTTTTTTTTTTTTTTGCATTATGCGGGGCTCTCACTGTTGTGGCCTCTCCCATTGCAGAGCACAGGCTCCAGACACGCAGGCTCAGCAGCCATGGCTCACGGGCCTAGCCACTCCATGGCATGTGGGATCTTCCTGGACTGGGGCACAAACCCGTGTCTCCTGCATCGGCAGGAGTAAAGAGTTTTCAGAAGTTTAGTTTTAATGTTTCTTGGTGTATATTTTTTCAGTTTATTCAATTTGAAGTTTATTTAGCTTCTTTTAACTGTAGGTTTATATCTTTTGACAGATTTGGGAGGTTTTCAGCTATTATTTCTTCTTAGCTTCTTTCTTCCTAGCTTTATTTAGGTATAAATGACAAATAACATTGTATAAATTTAAGGTATACATTGTGATGATTTGATATACATGAATATTGAAATGATTACCACAATAAGTATATGTGTGGTGAGAACATATAAGATCTACTCTCTTAGCAAATTTCAAGTCTACAATACAATATTGTTAGCTATATTCACCATGCTGTATATTAGATATCCAGAGCTTATTCATCTTATAACTGAAAGTGTGTACCCTTTGACCAATATCTCCCCATTTCCCTCACCCCCTGACAACCACAAATCTACTATGTTTCTATGAATTTGACTTTTTTAGGTTCTGCATATAAGTGAGATCATACACTATTTGTCTTTCTCTGTCTGACTTATTTTGCTTAGCATAATGCCCTCAAGGTTCATCCATGTTGTCACAAATGACAAGATTTCCTTCATTTACTGCTGAATAATATTTTGTTGTGTGATTTTAAAAATACATATGTGGCATTTTCTGTATCTATTCATCAATCAATGGCTACTTACATTGTTTCTATGTCTTGGTTACATTATTTCTTTGGAATAAGTTTTGAGTCCTAATCTCCTCTTCTAGTTCTGGGACTCTGAAGATAGAAACGTTAAGTATTTCATTATTCTCCTAGGTCTCTGAGGCTCCATTTATTCTTTAGTCTATGTTTCCCTCTTTTGTTCAGACTGAATAAATTCTAATGATCTTTCCTCAAGTTCACTGATTCTATCCTCTATCATCTCTACTATTGATTTCATCCAATAGAGTTTTTTATTGTTGTATTTTTCAGTTCTATAATTTCTATTTGGTTCCTTTTTATAATTTCTAATTTTTGCTGAGATTTTCTATTTTTCTTTTGTTTTATGAGAATTTATAATTGCTTAATGAGCATTTTCTATGATGGCTGCTTTAAAAACTTTATCAGATATTTACAACATTTGATTCATCTCAGTGTCATTATCTGTTGATTGTCTTTTCTCATTCTATTTGGTGAATTCTTGGTTCTTTGTATGATGAATGATTTTTCATGGTATCCTGGATAATTTGGATATTATATTATGAGACTGTAGATCCTATTTAATCTTCCTTTTTAGTAGGCAGTCCCCTTGTTTGATGTGTAGTATGAGGGCTGGGTGGGTGTGTGTGTTCAGTTACCTGCTGGTGTCACCAACACCACTCCAGCAAAAGCAGAATGTGGACTCCCACTGCCTTGTTTCAGACAGGTGAGGTAGAATTTCAGCAATCCCTTTGGCCCTGTTGATACCTTCCTGGGAAAAGTAAGGACACCCTCTTGACATGCACCACCTCGTTGCCTCTGAGTGGGGGTGTGAGTGGGGATTGAGAGTGATTCACACCAATTTGTTGCTACATGGTGGGAGTTAAAGTTCAGCTTCCTACTGAACCCCACTGACACTGTGGGAGCAGAGGTATGCGTAATGCAGACTAGACTCAGCTCCCACCACCTCATTCTTCCTCACAGATACTGGGTAGTGGTAGAAGCTTAGATTCCTGTGGGTCCCACTGACACCAAGGGAAAGCAAAGCAGGGGATAGCATGATGTCAACTAGCCTGACTCACACCACTTCATTCTGCCTCATTAATTCTCAGGTAGGTGTAGAAGCTCAGCTTCCCACTTGGCTCCATAAATACCATTTATTTACTGCTTTTAAAATTTAAAGTCTTCTGTGACTTGGATATTGTAAACAGTGCTGCAATAAACACTGGGGTAAAGAAGATATGGTACATATATATAATAAAATATTACTCAGCCATTAAGAAAATGGAATAATGCCATTTGCAACAACATGGATGGAAGTAGAGATTGTCATACTGAGTGAAGTAAGTCAAACAGAAAAAGAGAAATATCGTATTTTATCACTTATACGTGGGATCTAAAAATAAATGATACAACTGACTTATTTACAAAACAGAAACAGACTCACAGACTTAGAGAACAAACTTATGGTTACCGGGGGGAAGGGTGGAAGGAAGGGGTAGTTAGGAAGTTTGGGATTGACATGTACACAGTGCTATATTTAAAATGGAAAACCAACAAGGACCTACTGTATAGCACAGGGAACTCTGCTCAATATTATGTAACAACCTAAATGGGAAAATAATTTGAAAAAGAATAGATACATATATATGTATAACTGAATCACTTTGCTGTACACCTGAAACTAACACATTTTTAATCAACTATACTCCAATATAAAATAAAATAAAAAATTTAAAGTCTCTTCCCATGCAGTTTCAATTCACCTATATTTTCTTATAGATTTCTCCAATTTCATCAAAAATATTTAATGATTTAATCCACCCAGTTTGATTTGAGAAGTGAGGGTTTATCTTTTTTTTCCCTCTAAATAACTAACTGCATTAGCACCATTTGTTAAAAAATCTTTGCTTTTCTCCCAATGATTTGTGAAGTACTTTCCAACAATTTTTTCACAAATTAAATACATGTAACGGAGCAGGACCCTATGGGGCCTTCCCCAGGCAGGCCCCTCCCCCATATCCTCTGCTTTAGCTCCTCTCTAAAGTACCTAGATAACAGTATCTGATGCACATTTCCTGAGTTGTTTTACAGATGTAACCCACCACCACCACCACCAAATGGAAGATGTTAACTACTTGCTGACCATGATCACATAGTCCCCAGGCCTCCTGGAGCCTAAGGAATGATAAGGTTAACCCTTGTGACACTGCCCTGTTACCTCACCATCAACAAGAGAACTGTTCATAAGCTGATCACATACCCTGCAACACCCCTCCCTCACCTGGCATTTAAAAATACTTTGCTGAAACCCTTCAGGGAGTTCAGGGTTTGGGGGGCATGAGCCATCTCTCTCCTTGCATGGCCCTGCAATAAACCTTTCTCTGCTCCAAACTTCAACGTTTCAGTTTGATCGGCCTCACTGTGCGTAGGGCACACAAACTTGTGTTCAGTGACATACATCCATAATTATCTAAGTCATATAGCAAATATATATATATATATGTGTGTGTGTGTGTGTGTATGTGTATATATATATATATATTTATTTTACATATCAAAGAAAATGTGTACTTATTCATTGCACATATGCCACTAGAACATAGGCTCCATGACAGCAGGGATTTCATTTTGCTCACTGCTCTGTCTCTAATGCCTCAAATATTGTTTTCATGGTAAACAGTGAATAGATACTTGATGAATTGATACACTAGGTTTTCTTTCTGAGCAAAATATCCTATCTGCTGATTGGCTTGTCAATTCTTATTCCAACACTACATTAATTTGAGTCATCTAGTTTTAAAATTCATTTTAATATCTGATAAGGGAAGCTCCCTTCAGTACTCTTCTTTTTCAAAATGTTCTTGGCTAATCCTATTATACTTCCAAGTAGTACATTAGTATAGTTTTCTCAAGTTCCAAAAATATTTTAAAATATGTTTTTCATTATAAATTGTTAAGGTGTGTTCAGAGTTTCAAAACAGGCAAAAAGAAAAGTATAATATACAGTCTACATATTGGGAAGTCAGATTTCAGGTAACTGTAATCAACAGTAAAGAGGAAAAAGGCTTCTAATAAGCCCCCGAGATAGTGACCTTTATGACACAGCTTTGTAACAAAATCAGGTAGGATGGTACAAGAGTGAAAGGCTTGGTCATTTTCATCATTTATTAATCAAACATGTGTGATAACTATTAGAAACCATAATCTATAATCTATTTAAGGAACTCCTATAAATCAGTAAAAAAGCTGAGGAACTTTAATAGAATAACTGGCAAATATAAACAGGTATTTCATAAAAGAAAACTCACCAAAACGAAAAGAATATGAAAAGATGCTCAAACGCATTAGCAATTTGAAAACTATACATCAAAATAATGAGATATCACTTTATAGTAATCAAATTGGCAAAAGTTAGAAAGCTGAATAGTGACAAGAATTGGGGGGTGGTTGGGCAAGATAGCAGCCCTCATTCACATAGTAGGGAGGCATGCACGAGGATGTTCATTGCAGAACTGTTGTGATGTTGGGGTATTAGAAGCAAACTAGGTGTATATTACTGAAAGAGTGAATAAATCAAATGTGGTAGATTCAGAGTATGGAATATTAGGCAGCAGACAAAGCAAAGGACTAGGTATACCCATGGAAATATGGATAGATATTAAAAACAGTGCTGAGTAATATATTAAAAACAGTGCTGAGTAAGAAAAGAAGAAACAGAATGAGATATATATTTTTCATCTAGATTGCTCTAATTTTTATAATTTTGTTTTGCTTACTGCTATATCTCTAGTATCTTAAATATTAGTTGTATGGTAAGCACTGAATAAATATGGTACAATACAATTTAGACAAATTTTAAAATAAATGCACACACAAAAATTACAAGAACACATACATAAAAGAGAATATATCAAACACAGAGTGGTATCCTGTTGGGGATGGGGATGAGTCTGAAACAAAATACTGCTTAATAAATGGCAACTATCATTATTATTACTATTATTATTATTATTATTAATACAAAGGAGCCCTTCATATTATTACAAAGCCTCTCATTCAAGCTTATTAGCCTTTATTAACACACAACTCTTAAAAGTTTTTATCCTTTATCCTGGTAAGTGCTAGATTAGACAAAACAAACTAGAAGTGGGTAGAAGACAGTGAGAAGCGACATGTATGAAAGAAGAGAGACACCAGAAAAGACAGATAATGCATGCTAATAATGATGATCCTGCTCAACAATAAAAAGTTAAAATATATTTGATATTTTCTAATTTTAAAAAATCTAGATTTTATAGCTAGCATTAAAAAATCATTACAATGATTTCCCCCATGAAGTGAAAATCATCAGTTCATAAAATATGTTCTTATTTTCCAGCAAGGATAGTTTTAAGGCCCAAAATATAGTAGTTGTGAACAAGAATTGTAAAATAGTAAGATTAAATTGCCTTTAAAAAGTAGATTTTGCACCTTCCCAAAAGCTTGCATATAGAAGCTGCAGACCAAATGGAGCAAGAAACTCCCTGACATTTCCTCAAATTCAAATATAAGGACAATCCAGTGAAATACCACTAGGAAATAAAGAAAGGGATGGGTTATTTCCTAAATACCAGGGATGGGGGTAGCTAATTTTGTTAACATTGATTATGTATTATCTTCAATTTAGAAACCAAGCTCTTTGTATAACCAGGAAAACCTCTCTGAGAGGTTTAGGCTGCCATTTAGTAACTTAAATCTTAATTATACATTGCCTACTCATTTTAAGTTTTACTTTGCTTATAAGCCAGGGAAAACAACATCCACAGTTTGTTTATATGAATTTGTCTTTATGTGTATTTCAATGTTAAAGTTATAAGAAGAATGGAAATGCATTTTTCTCTCTCATTAATAATGATCATTTTATAATAAATACTAACCATCACTATTACTATTATTTTGAAAAAGGACAAGCATGGTAGAAAGAACAGGAAATAATGGATGTAATTCTAACTGAATCTAAAGTCTCTCTCCCTAAACCTCTAATTTACCATTTAAAAATAAAATAATTCTACAATCAATTCTACCATAGACTTGAATACAGAATACTGTCCAAATTACTTTTCCTCTCTTTGAAGATATTATTCTTCTTTAAACAAGCTCCTCTTTAACTAGAGATGTATGTGTTTTCCCACCATAAAAGGATACAGGCTTTTATCAATTTTCTATACATCATAAAAACCATCTCTGAACACCTTTATAGTTTAGATTTTAAAAGTATAATTTTTCAGTTATCTAGGGTGTATTAACTAGAAGCCTGTAAACACAGATGCTGCTACTCATAAAATCTGAGCCAGATCCACAACTATCTTCTAGCTTTCTCCTATTGTCTAATAACATGTACACCAATAAGAATGCTAATTAGCTAACTGTCCACTTTAACAGTTTGGAAAACAAAGGGAAAGGCAGAACAGAAATGAGACAGTAGTGTATAGAAGTTATAATGAAACAGAAAAGCTAAGAAAAATGACCAGCTGCTGAAAAGAAGAAAGGTAAGTTCTTTTCATGACGCTGCTACTTCTCCACTACAGGAAATTCATAGCAACTAGGTCTTTGTAAATTGTTCTGTTGATGATACTGGGAAAGACACAAACAGCAATAATTTGGAAAGTCATTTCCAAGCTACCCAAGTTGCTGGAAAATTATTTGTGTGGGAAAACAGCCTTCCATAGACAATACAATCAGCTGGTTTGATTAAAAATGTGTGCCTTTCCCTGATTGTCATACTATTGAATTTTAATCTGCTTAGGTGTACTTGCTAATATAAATTTTGGGAAACCAGAATAGACTATGGTAGATGAAGGTACTATATCAGCATTAATTGCTGTCTTGTCATCTCTCCATTCACACATCAGTGAAAAAGCTGTACAGGCTCTCAGAAACATTGCAGGTAATGGTTTGCTTCCAATGATTTCATTATCAAGAATGGCAAAATAAACACTTTGTTAATTCTACTTCTTTTGATAGTTATTGCTTTGCCATCTTTAGCACATGGTTATTTACATAGTCTTATCTGGACACTTTTGAAACTTTATTATAATAATATCCGGGCTTCCCTGGTGGCGCAGTGGTTGAGAGTCCGCCTGCCGATGCAGGGGACACGGGTTCGTGCCCCGATCCCGGAGGATCCCACGTGCCGCGGGGCGGCTGGGCCCGCGAGCCATGGCCGCGGAGCCTGTGTGTCCGGAGCCTGTGCTCCGCAACGGGAGAGGCCACAGCAGTGAGAGGCCCGCGTACAGCAAAAAAAAAAAAAAAAAAAAAAAAAAAAAAAAAAAAAAAAAAATAATATCCTATTCCCCCTTTAGATGCTATTAAGCAAATTCTTCCTACCTTTGCATCATGACTGTTGAGAAGTATTTAGAGATATTTGCTGAGCTATGTCCTACCTTACTGATGGTTCAGTGAACTAACTGACATAGTTAGTCAAAAAAAACAAGAGTTTTGCCAGAATTTGTAAAACTTCTAGGAGCTGCTGAATACCCAACTGTGACTCCAGCCTTACGAACTATAGGAAATACCACCAATGGGAGAGATGTATAAGTTTAGAATGTAGTAGATGTAAGGCACTTTCAGTTTTTCCTTTCTAACTGCAAACATATCTATAAATATTCATTCACTCAATCCAAATAAAATATGCATTTACAATATGCTAAATAATAATTCAGACACTGAGGACTCAACAGTGAACAATACAGATAAGCTCCTTGTACATTCAACTAGGAGAGATGAATAATAAACAAATATACCTGTAACTGTAAAGGTATATCAATTTTTTCCATCTTCTTTTTCATAAGAAAAAGTATATGTGGAGAGACCTTCAAGATGGAGGAGGAGTAAGACATGGAGAGCAACTTCCTCCCCACAAATACATCAGAAATACATCTACATGTGGAAAAACTCCTACAGAACACTTACTGAATGCTGGCAGAAGACCTCAGACTTCCCAAAAGGCAAGAAAATGCCCACATACATGGGTGGGACAAAAGAAAAAAGAAGAAACAGAGACAAAAGAATACGGACAGGACATGCACCCCTGGGAGGGAGCCAAGAAGGAGGAAAAGTTTCCACACAGTAGGAAGCCCCTTCACTGGCAGATACGGTGGGTGGTGGTGGGGAAGCATTGGAGCCACTGAGGGGAGTGCAGCAATAGGTGTGCAGAGGGCAAAGCGGAGAGACTCCCGCACAGAGGATCGGTGCCAGCCAGCACTCACCAGACTGAGAGGCTTGTCTGCTCACACGCTGGGGTGGGTGAGGGCTTGGAGCTGAGGCTCCAGCTTCAGAGGGCAGATACCAGGGAGAGGACTGGGGTTGGCTGCATGAGCACAACGTGAAGGGGGTTACTGCACCACAGCAAGCTGGGAGGGAGTCTGGGAAAAAGTCTGAAACTGCCTAAGAGGCAAGAGAACATTATTTAAGGGGGCGCAAAGAGAGGGGATTCAGAGAACCGCCTAAATGAGCTCCAGACGCAGGTGCGGGCCGTGGCTATCAGCGTGGACACCAGTGATGGGCATGAAACGCTAAGGCTGCTGCTGAGGCCACCAACAAACCTGTGTGCAAGCACAAGTCACCAAACACAGCTCCCCTCCCGGGAGCCTGTGCAGCCCACCACTGCAAGGGTCCCGTGATTCAGGGACAACTTCCCTGGGAGAACACATGGCACGCCTCAGGTGGTTGCAATGTCATGTTGGCCTCTGCTGCTGCAGGCTTGCCCAACATTCTGTACCCCTCCCTCCCCACGGCCTGAATGAGCCAGAGCCCCATAATAAGCTGCTCCCTTAGGCCCGTCCTGTCTGGGCAGGAACAGACGCCCTCAGGCGACCTACACGCAGAGGCGGGGCCAAATCCAAAGCTGAAACCCAGGAGCTGTGCAAACAAAGAAGAGAAAGGAAAATTTGTCCCAGCAGCCTCAGGAGTAGCGGATTAAAGCTCCACAATCACCTTGATGTACCCTGAATCTGGAATACCTGAATAGACAACAAATCACCCCAAAATTGATGTGGTGGATCTTGGAAACAACTGTAGACTTGGGGTTTGCTTTCTGCATCTAATTTGCTTCTGGTTTTATGTTATTGTAGTTTAGTATTTAGAGTTTATTATCATTGCTAGATTTGTTTATTAATTTGGTTGCTCCCTTCCTGTTTTTTTTTTTTACTATATATATAGATATATATTTCTCTCCTTTTTCTCTTTTTGTAGTGTGTATATGTAGGTTTCCTTTTGTGATTTTGTCTGTATAGCTTTCCTTTTTCCATTTGTCCTAGAGTTCTGTCTGGCCTTTTTTTTTTTTTTTTTTTGTATAGCTTTTAGCACTTGTTATCACTAATAGATTAGTTTTCTGGTTTGATTGCTCTCTTCTTTATTTATTACATGTTAATTTTTTTTATTTTTAATAATTAAATTGTTTTGTTTTAATAAATTTTTATTTTATTTTACTTTATTTTTTTCTTTCTTTTTTTCTCCCTTTTCATCTGAGCCATGTGGCTGAAAGGGTTTTGGTGCTCTGGTGGGGTGTCAGGCCTGTGCCTATGAGGTGGGAGAGCTTAGTTCAGGATATTGGTCCACTGGAGACCTCCAGGCACCATGTAATATCAAATGGCAAAAGCTCTCCTAGAGACCTCCATCTCAATGGTAAGACCCAGCTCCACTCAACAACAAGCAAGATACAGTGCTGGACACTGTATGCAAAACAACTAGCAAGACATGAATACAACCCCAACCATTAGCAGAGAGGATGCATAAAATTATAATAAGGTCACAGACACATCAAAACACACCACTGAACGTGATCCTGCCCACCACAAAGACAAGATCCAGCCTCATCCACCATAACAGAGACACCAGTCTGGTGAACCAGGAAGCCTACACAACCCACTGAACCAAACTTACCCACTGGAGGCAGACACCAAAATTAACGGGGTCTAAAAACTTGCAGCATGCAAAAAGGAGAACCCAAACACAGTAAGTTAAGAAAAATGAGAAGACAGAAAAATACACAGCAAATGAAGGAGCAAGGTAAAACCCTACCAGACCAAACAAATGAAGAGAAAAAAGGCAGTCTACCTGAAACAGAGTTCAGAGTAATGATAGTGAAGATGATCCAAAATCTTTGAAACAGAATGGAGAAAATAAAAATAAAAAAAATGTATAACAAGGACCTAGAAAAACTAAAGAGCAAATAAACAATGATGAACAACATAATAAAATAAATTAAAAATTCTCTAGAAGGAATCAAGAGTAGAATAACTGAGGCAGAAGAATGGATAAGGGGCCTGGAAGATAAAATAGTGGAAATAACTACCATAGGGCAGAATAAAGAAAAAAGAATGAAAAGAACTGAGGACAGTCTCAGAGACCTCTGGGACAACATTAAACACACCAACATTCGAACGATAGGGGTCCCAGAAGAAGAAGAGAAAAAGAAAGGGACTGAGAAAATATTTGAAGAGATTATAGTTGAAAACTTCCCTAATGTGGGAAAGGAAATAGTTAATCAAGTCCAGGAAGAGCCGAGAGTCGCATACAGGATAAATCCAAGGAGAAACATACCAGGACACATATTGATCACACCATCAAAAATTAAATACAAAGAAAATATATTAAAAGCAGCAAGGGAAAAACAACAAATAACATACAAGGGAATCCCCATGAGGTAAACAGCTGATCTTTCAGCAGAAACTCTGCAAGCCAGAAGGGACTGGCAGGACATACTTAAAGTGATGAAAGGGAGAAACCAACAACCAACATTACTCTATGCATCAAGGATCTCATTCAGTTTCAATGGAGAAATTAAAACATTTACTGACAAGTAAAAGCTAAGAGAATTCAGCACCACCAAACCAACTTTACAACAAATGCTAAAGGAACTTCTCTAGGCAGGAAACATAAGAGAAAGAAAAGACCTACAATAACAGACCCAAAACAATTAAGAAAATGGTAATAGGAACATACATATGGGTAACTACCTTAAATGAAAATGGATTAAATGCCCCAACCAAAAGACATAGACTGGCTAAATGGATACAAGAACAAGGCCCGTATATATGCTGTCTACAAGAGACCCATTTCAGACCTAGAGACACTTACAGACTGAAAATTAGGGGATGGAATATGATATTCCATGCAAATGGAAATCAAAGAAAGCTGGAGTAACAATTCTTTTATCAGAAAAAAACAGACTTTAAAATAAAGACTATTACAAGAGATAAAGATGGACACTACAAAATGATAAAGGAATCAATCCAAAAGAAGACATAACAATTGGAAATATTTATGCACCTAACATAAGAGCACCTCAATACACAAGGCAAATGCTAACAGCCATAAAAGAAGAAATTGACAGTAACACAACCATAGTAGGGGATATTAACACCCTACTGTCAACAATGGACATATCATCCAAAATGAAAATAAATAAGGAAACACAAGCTTTAAATGACACATTTAAAAAGATAGACTTAATTGATATCTCTAGGACATTCCATCCAAAAACAAGAGAATACACTTTCTTCTCAAATGTTCATTGAACATTCTCTAGGATAGATCATATCTTGGGTCACAAATCAAGCCTTTGTAAATTAAAGAAAATTGAAATCATATCAAGTATCTTTTCTGACCACAACACTATGAAACTGAATACTAATTACAAGAAAAAATCTGTAACAAATACAAACACATGAAGGCTAAACAATACACTACTAAGTAACAAATAGATCACTGAGGGAATCAATGAGGAAATCAAAAATACCTAGAAACAAATGACAATGAAAACATGATGGTACAAAACATATGGGATGCAGCAAAAGCAGTTCTAAGAGGGAACTTTATAGCAATACACTCGTACTTCAAGAAACAATAAGCATCTCAAATAAACAACCTAACCTTACACCTAAAGCAATTAGAGAAAGAAGAAAAAAACAAGAAACAAAGTTAACAAAAGGAAAGAAATCATAAAGATCAGACCAGAAACAAATGAAAAAGAAATGAAGGAAACAATAGCAAAGATCAATAAAACTAAAAGCTGGTTCTTTGAGAAGATAAACAAAATTCATAAACCATTAGCCAGACTCATCAAGAAAAAAGGGGAGAAGACTCAAATCAATAGAATTAGAAATGTAAAAGGAGAAGGAACACCTGACACTGCAGAAATACAAAGGATCATGAGAGATTACTACAAGCAACTATAGACCAATAACATGGATAACCTGGAAGAAATGGACAAGCTCGTAGAAAAACAGAGCCTTCTGAGACTGAACCAGGAAGAAACAGAAAATATAAACAGACCAACCACAGCACTGAAATTGAAACTGTGATTAAAAATCTTCCAACAAACAAAAGCCCAGGACCAGATGGCTTCACAGGTGAATTCTAGCAAACATTTAGAGAAGAGCTAACATGTATCTTTCTCAAACTCTTATATCAGAGGGAGGAACACTCCCAAACTCATTCTACGAGGCCACCATCACCCTGATACCAAAACCAGACAAAGATGTCACAAAGAAAGAAAACTACAGGCCAATTATCACTGATGAACATAGATGCAAAAATCCTCAACAAAATACTAGCAAACAGAATACAACAGAACATTAAAAGGATCATACACCATGATCAAGTGGAGTTTATCCCAAGAATTCAAGGATTCTTCAATATACACAAATCAATCAATGTGATACACCATATTAAACACTGAAGGATTAAAAACCATATGATCACCGCAATAGTTGCAGAAAAAGCTTTTGACAAAATTCAACACCCATTTATGATAGAAACCTCCAGATAGTAGGCATAGAGGGAACTTACCTCAACATAATAAAGGCCATATATGACAAACCCACAGCCAACATCACCCTCAATGGTGAAAAACTGAAACCATTTCCAGTAAGATCAGGAAAAAGACAAGGTTGCTCACTCTCACCACTATTATGCAACATAATTTTGGAAGCTTTAGCCACAGCAGTGAAAGAAATAAAAGAAATCAACAACAGAAAAAAAAGAGTAAAGCTGTCACTGGTAGCAAATGGCATGATACTATACATAGAGAATCCTAAAGATGCTACCAGAAAACTACTAGAGCTAATCAATGAATTTGGTAAAGTAGTAGGATACAAAATTAATGCAGAGAAATCTCTTGCATTCCTATACACTAATGATGAAAAATCTGAAAGTGAAATTAAGGAAACACATTTACCAGTGCCAAAAAAAATAAATAAAATACCTAGGTATAAACCTACCTAAGGAGACAAAAGACCTGTATGCAGAACCTATAGAGCACTGATGAATGAAATTAAAGGTGATACAAACAGATGGAGAGATACACCATGTTCTTGGATTGGAAGAATCAACAATGTGCAAATGCCTATACTACCCAAAGAAATCTACACATTCAATTCAATCCCTATCAAACTACCAATGGGATTTGTCACAGAACTAGAACAAAAAATTTCACAATTTGTATGGAAATGCAAAAGACCCCGAATAGCCAAAGCAAGATTGTGAAAGAAAAATGGAGCTGGAGTAATCAGGCTCCCTGACTTCAGAATATATTACAAAGCTACAGTAAGGAAGACAATATGGTACTGGCACAAAAACAGAAATATAGACCAATGGAACAGCACAGAAAACCCAGAGATAAACCCATGCACCTACGATCAACTAATCTATGATAAAGCAGGCAAGGATATAAAATGGAGAAAAGACCATCTCTTCAATAAGTGTTTCTGGGAAAACTGGACAGCTACATTAAAAGAATGAAGTTAGAACACTCCCTAACACCATACACAAAAATAAACTCAAAATGGATTAGAGACCTAAATGTGAGATTAGACACTATAAAATCCTAGAGGAAAACTTAGGAAGAACACTCTTTCACATAAATCATAGCAAGATGTTTTCTGATCCACCTATTAGAGTAATGGAAATAAAGTCAAACATAAACAAATGGGACCTAAAGAAACGTAAAAGCTTTTGCAAAGTAAAGGAAACTAGAAACGAGATTAAAAGACAACCCTCAGAATGGGAGAAAATATTTGCAAATGAATCAACAGGGAAAGGATTAATCTCCAAAATTTATAAACAGTTCATGCAGCTCAATATCAAAAAAAAAACAAACAACGTAATCCAAAATTGGGCAGAAGACCTAAATAGACATTTCTCCAAAGAAGATATACAGCTTGTTAACAAACACATAAAAGGATAATCAACATCACTAATCATTAGAGAAATGCAAATCAAAACTACAATAAGGTATCACCTCTCACCGATCAGAATGGCCATCATAAAAATATCTACAAACAATAAATGCTGGAGAGGGTGTGGAGAAAAGGGAACCCTGTTGCACTGTTTGTGGGAATGTAAGTTGATACAGCCACTATGGAGAACAATATGGTGGCTCCTTTAAGAACTATAAATAGATTACCATATGACCCAGCAATCCCACTATTGGGCATATACCCTGAGAAAACCATAATTCAAAAAGAGTCATGTGCCACAATGTTCACTGCAGCACTATTTACAATAGCCAGGACATGGAAGCAACCTAAGTGTCCATCAACAGATGAATGGATAAAGAAGATGTGGCACATATATACAATGGAATATTACTAAGCTACCTAAAGAAATGAAATTGAGTTATTTGTAGTGAATTGGATGTATGTAGAGTCTGTGATACAGAATATAGAGTGAAGTAAGTCAGAAAGAGAAAAACAATACTGTATGCTAACACATATATATGGAATCTAAAAAAAAAAAAAAAATGTTCCAAGGAACCTAGAGGCAGGACAGAAATAACGACACACATGTAGAGAATGGACTTGAGGACACGCGGAGTGGGAATGGTGAGCTTGGACGAAATGAGAGAGTGGCATTGACATATATTCACTATGAAATGTAAAATAGATATCTAGTGGGAAGCAGGCGCATAGTGCAGGGAGATCAGCTCCATGCTTTGTGACCAAACTAGAGTGGTGGGATAGGGAGGGTGGAAAGGAGATGTAAGAGGGAGGGGTTATCTGGGTATATATGTATACGTATAGCTGATTCACTTTGTTACACAGCAGAAACACAAAATTTTAAAATAATTATACTCCAATAAAGATGTTAAAAAATAATCCTCTGGTAACCAGAAACCAAAAATCTATAATAGATATACACACAAAAATGAAAAAGGAATCCAAAGACAACACTAAAGATAGTCACCAAATCACAAGAAAAGAGAAAAAAAGAGGAAAAGAAGAAAAAAGCCTACAAAACAAATATTAAACAATTAACAAAAAAGCAATAAGAACATACATATTGATAATTTCCTTAAATATAAATGTATTAAATGATCCAACCAAAAGACACAGACTGGTTGAATGGATACAAAAACAAGACATATAGATATGCTGCCTACAAGAGGCCCACTTCAGATCTAGGGACACATACAGACCGAAAGTGGGGGGTGCAAAAAGATATTCTATGCAAATGGAAATCAAAAGGAAGCTGGAGTAACAATACTAGAGACAAAGTTGGATGCTACATAATGATCAAAGGATCAATCCAAGAAGAAGATATAACAATTGTAAATATATATGCACCCACCATAGGAGCACCTCAATATATAAGGCAAGTATTAACATACATAAAAGGAAAAGAAGAGAGTAACAAAATAATAGTGGGGGACTTTAACACCCCACTTTCATCAATGGACAGATGATCCAGAAAGAAAATCAATAAGGAAACACAGGACTTAAATTACACATTACACCAGATAAACTTAATTGATGTTTATAATGCATTCCATCAGAAAGCAGCAGAATACACATTCTTCTCAGGTGTACATGGAACATTCTTCAGGATAGGTCACAGGCTGGGACACAAAGCAAGCCTTGATAAATTTAAGAATATTGAAATCACACCAAGCATCTTTTCTATGAGATTATAAATCAACTAAAAAAAAACATTGATTATTGCTAGTGTATTTTTCATTTCAAATATTGTATTATTCAACTTTGTTTATTCTTTATATCATTTAGCTCTTTGTTAAGCTTTTCTTGTATCTTCTCTTTCTGTGCCTCCATTCTTTTCTAAGATCTTGGATCATCTTTACTATCATTACTCTGAATCCTTTTTCAGGTATTGCATAGATTGCCTGTCTCCACTTCACTTAGCTGTTCTTCTGGGCTTTGTCTTGTTCCTTTGTCTGGCACATATTCCTCTGCCAACTCAATTTGTCTAACTTTCTGTGTTTGCAGTCTCTGCTCCTCAGGCTGCAGGATCATAGTTGTACTTGTTTCTGGTGTCTGCCCCCTGGTGGGTGAAGTTGGTCTAAGAGGCTGGTGCAGGCTTCCTGGTAGGATCAACTAGTGCCTGCCCACTGGTTGTGGAGCTGGGTCTTGTCCTTCTCGTGGACATGGCTGTGTCAAAGGGTGTGTTTTTAGGCTGCTGTGGGCTCAGTCTTTAGGCAGCCTGTCTGCTGATATGTGGAACTGTATTTCCACCCTCTTGGTTGTTTGGCCTTAGGTGTCCCAGCACTGGAATCTGTAGGCTGTTGGGTGGGGCCAGGTCTTGATGTCAAAATGGTCACCTTCAGGAGAGCTCACACCAATGAGCTTTTACCCCCACCACCAGTGTCCTTGTCCCCACGGTGAGTCACAGCCACCCCCTGCCTCCCTAGGAGTCTATCCAACACCAGCTGGTATGTCTGGCCCAGGATTCTATGACATAACTGCTTTGTCCCTGGGTTCTGGTTTGCACGCGACCTTGTGTGCATCCTCCAAAAGTGGAGTTTCTGTTTCCTCCAGTCCTGTGAATTTCCTGTAATCATGCCCCACTGGCCTTCAAAGCCAAATGCTCTGGGGGCTCCTCTTCACGATTCCAGACCCCCAGACTGGGAAGCCTGATATGGACCTCAGAACTCTCACTCCTGTGGGAGAACCTCTAAGATATAGTTATTTTCCAGTTTGTGGGTCACCCACCTGGCAGGTAGGGGATTTGATTGTATCACATATGTGCCCCTCTTACTGTCTTGTTGTGGAGGCTTCTTCTTTGTCTTTGGATGTAGAATATCTTTTTTGGTAGGTTCCAGTCATTTTTGTTGATGGTTGTTCAGCAGTTAGTTGTGATTTTGGTGTTTTCATGAAAGGAGGTGAGCTCAAGTCCTTATACTCTGCCATCTTGTCTCTGCCTCGAGATATCTCTTCCTGTTACATTTATTTTTAAAATATTAATTTTCCAATTTGGGTGAGAGTCTTTAGAAAAGCTTCCTATGAATCTTTCCCACTTGTTAGGTTACTAGTATACAGGTTAACTACTGTAAAATATCAGAAGTAAAGGAAAATATTTTGTCTTGACTTACACCACACATTTCTTAGAAGCAACTGTGTTAATTACATGAAACTTTATATGATCCACTTAAATAACAATAATAGCTTCAAATGTCGTATTTATAAGATGCAGTAATTAAGATATAATAGTGAACTATGGGAGTTTGTAGGGAAAAAAACTCAAAATGATAAAAGAAACAAATCTGCAGTATCATCATTCATAGTTTATTTGTTTATTAAGTTTTTTTTCTTTTTTGACAACAGCAGGCACTGTCATTTGTACTGTCTAAAATGGAACTTCCACTCCATCCCCAAGTAAGATTTATGTGTTTCTGTTCAAGTGCCAGCCTTACTTCAAAATTAAAACCATTAATTTCTCTTCAGTAGTTATTAAAAACATAGGAAAATGGCTCCCTAACATTAAACTTGCCTCCCTGTTACAAGCTGTGATATCTTCTTTTTTTATAGTCCAGAGTCATTTCAAGGAAACATGTTTGATTGTAATTTTTGAATCTGTGCAATTACAACATGTGATAAAATGGATACTACCATATTGCTTTTGGTAGGGGATGGAGTGTACTCTTTCTTGAAAAAGGAAATACATGTAAGATTACTTTTTTTAAAGAAACAAATCTGTCATGGCCATGACACGCCATGATAAGGCAGGATATTGGAGGCTGGGTTAAGACTGAGACACTGTTTACTAGGTAGGAAAGCTACATCTGTGGAGGATGCCCCTCCTGACCAAATCTTGCTGATTTTTCACCTTGCATTTACAGTCCTGGGCATGGCAAAGTGGCATACGCCAATCAAGACCACCTCAGCTGTCACAAATAGAAATATAGTCAGGTGGATTCAATGACAAAACAAAGCTTTACCAAGATAGCTCAGATTTCTAGGCCAGGGTTATAATCATAATTTGTGCAATTTTATTAAGTATTTTTGATGCTTGAGAAAAATAACATGATGTGAGGGAATATTCAGAAGGTAGCAAATCTGGGCTGGGCAGAGTCCTCTAGAGATGGATATCAGTCCATCCAGAGGACCTTACAGTTGGGCAAAATACCAAGTTGAGGTTAAGATATTATTCTTTTCAATCTGTTTCTCAGGTTCCCAAGCTGGGAAGCTTTGTGGAAGAAGGAGTCACTGTGCCCTTCATATGTAGAAAAGTCTAAGGAAAGCTAATAGGGATATTTAATGGACTCCATGGGCAGAAAAAAAAGTAGAAAGCAAAAATCTGGATGAGCTTTTAGCTACTATCCAAAGTGAAGCAGAAACGGAAGAAGAGGGACAGTGAATATTAGAATTTTACTAGGTATTTATAATTTATCTACCAGACTGTAATTTCTTCAAGAGCTGCAATGTTCCCTACCAGAATGTGATATATTTAAGACCTTATCCATCTTTATATCCTAAGAGCCAGCACAGTGTCTGACATATTATAACCATCCAACAATTGCTTGCAGAAATTAACTGCCTATGTTTTATTTTTTTCAATTTTTTGTTCCCAAAAGTGATTATAATAAAACTTCATAATAAGAATGGATTGTGGATGATATACTTAAAGTGATGAAAGGGAAGAACCTACAACCAAGATTACTCTACCAGAAAGGATCTCTTTTAGATTTGATGGAGAAATCAAAAGCTTTACAGAGAAGCAAAAACTAAGAGAATTCAGCACCACCAAACCAATACTACAACAAATGCTAAAAGAACTTCTCTAAGTGAGAAACACAAGATAAGAAAAGGACCTACAAAAACAAACCTAAGAATTGAGGGAGGAAGATGGCAGAAGAGTAAGACGCGGAGATCACCTTCCTCCCCACAGATACATCAGAAATTCATCTACATGTGGAGCAACTCCTACAGAACACCTACTGAACACTGACAGAAGACCTCAGACCCCCCAAAAGGCAAGAAACTCCCCACATACCTGGGTAGGGCAAAAGAAAGAAGAGTAAACAGGGACAAAAGGATAGGGATGGGACCTGCACCAGTGGGATGGAGCTGTGAAGGAGGAAAGGTTTCCACACACTAGAAGCCCCTTTGCGGGCGGAGACTGTGGGTGGTGGAGGGGGAAGTTTCGGGGTAGCTGAGGAGAGCACAGAGACAGGGGTGCGGAGGGCAAAGCAGAGAGATTCCCGCACAGAGGATCGGTGCCGACCAGCACTCACCAGCCCGAGAGGCTTGTCTGCTCGGCCGCCGGAGCGGACGGGGCTGGGAGCTGAGGCTCGGGTATCGGGTTTCGGTAGAAGCGCAGGGAGAGGACTGGGGCTGGTGGCAGGAAGAGAGCCTGAAGGGGTTGGTGCGCTGCGGCTAGCCCGGAGGGAGTCAGGGCAAAAAGTCTGGAGCTGCCGAAGAGGCAAGAGACTCTTTCTTCCCTTTTGTTTCCTGGTGCGCGAGGAGAGGGCATTAAGAGCGCTGCTTAAAGAAGCTCCAGAGACAGGCGCGAGCCGCGGCTAAATGCGCGGACCACGGAGATGGGCGGGGGATGCTGGGGCTGTTACTGCCACTGCCAAAAGGCCTGTGTGTGAGCACAGGTCACTGTCCACCCCCCCTTCTGGGGAGCCCGTGAAGCCCACCACTGCCGGGGTCCCGGGACCCAGGGACGGCTTCCCAGGGAAAGCGCACACAGTGCCTCGGGCTGGTGCAACGTCACGCCGGCCTCAGCCGCCACAGGCCAACCCCGCACTGCGTGCCCATCCCTCCCCTCAGCCTGAGTGAGCCAGAGCCCCTGAATCAGTGGCTCCTTTACACCTGTCCTGCCTGAGCGAAGTACGGATGCCCTCCGGCGACCTATGTGCAGCGGCGGGGCCAAATCCAAAGCTGAGACCCGGGAGCTATGAGAGCAGAGAAGAGACAGGGAAATCTCTCTGTGCAGCCTCGGAGGCAGCAGATTAAAGCTCCATGGTCCGCTTGATGTGCCCTGTGCCTGTGGAGTGCATTAATGGACAGCGAATCATCCCAAATTGAGGAGGTGGACTTTGAGGACAAGATTTAAGATTTTTTCCCCTTTTCCTTTTTTTACAACGAATTATCCCAAATTAAGGAGGTGGACTTTAAGAGCAAGATTTCAGACTTTTTCCCCTTTTCCTCTTTTTACAATGAATTATCCCAAATTGAGGAGGTGGACCTTGAGAGCAAGATTTTCGATTTTTCCCCCTGTTCTCTTTTTGTGAATGTGTATGTGTATGCTTCTGTGTGAGATTTTCTCTGTATAGCTTTGCTTCCACCATAGGACCCAGGGTTCTATCCATCCATTTTTTTCTGCAATAATTACTTTTTTATTTTTAATAATGCTACTATATTTTATACTTTATTCTATTTTACTTATCTTCTCTCTTTCTTTTGTTCCTACCTTCCTTTCCTCCCTCCCTCCCTCTGCCCCTTCCTTCCTTTCTTTCTTTCCTTCCTCCCTCCCTCCCTCCCTTCTGTCTGTCTTTCTTTCTTCCATTTGTTCCTCCCTCAATCCCTCCCTTGTTTCTTCCTTTTACTCTTTCTTTTCCTTTCCTTCCTCCCTCCCTCCCTCCTTTCTTTCTTTCTGTCTTTCCTCCCTCCCTCCTTTCTTTCTTTGTTTCTTCCTTCTTTCCTTCCTTTCTTTCCCTCTCCCTTTCTTTCTTCTACTAATTCTTTCTTTCTACTTTTTCTCCCTTTTACTCTGAGCTGGGCAGATGAAAGGCTCTTGGTGCTGCAGCCAGGAGTCAGTGCTGTGCCTCTGAAGTGGGAGAGCCAACTTCAGGACACGGGTCCACAAGAGACCTCCCAACTCCACATAATATCAAGCGGGAAAATCTCCCAGAGATCTCCATCTCAACACCAGCACCCAGTTTCAGTCAACGACCAGCAAGCTACAGTGTTGGTCACCCTATGCCAAGCAACTAGCAAGGCAGGAACACAACCCCACCCATTAACAGAGAGGCTGCCTAAAAACATAATAAGGCCACAGGCACCCCAAAACACACCACCAGACTTGGACCTGTCCACCAGAAAGACAAGATCAAGACTCAACCACCAGAACACAGGCGCTAGTCCCCCCCACCAGGAAGCCTACAAAACCTACTGAAACAACCTTATCCACTGAGGACAGACACCAAAAACAACGGGAAATAGGAATCTGCACCCTGCAAAAAGGAGAGCCCAAACACAGGAAGATAAGCAAAATGAGAAGACAGAAAAACACACAGCAGGTGAAGGAGCAAGATAAAACCTACCAGACCTAACAAATGAAGAGGTAATAGGCAGTCTACCTGAAGAAGAATTCAGAATAATGATAGTAAAGATGATCCAAGATTCTATTTCCATGATCCAAAACCTTGGAAATAGAATAGACAAAATGCAAGAAACAGTTAACAAGGACCTAGAAGAACTAAAGATGAATCAAGTCTCGATTAAAAACACAATACATGAAATGAAAAATACTCAAGATGGGATCAATAGCAGAATAACTGAGGCAGAAGAATGGATAAGTGAGGTGGAAGATAAAATAGTGGAAATAACTGCTGCAGAGCAAAATAAAGAGAAAAGAATGAAAAGAACAGAGGACAGTCTCAGAGACCTCTGGGACAACATTAAACGCACCAACATTCGAATTATAGGGGTTCCAGAAGAAGAAGAGAAAAAGAAAGGGACTGAGAAAATATTTGAAGAGATTATAGTTGAAAACTTCCCTAATATGGGAAAGGAAATAGTTAATCAAGTCCAGGAGGCACAGAGAGTCCCATAAAGAATAAATCCAAGGAGAAATACGCCAAGACACATATTAATCAAACTGTCAAAAATTAAACACAAAGAAATCATATTAAAAGCAGCAAGGGAAAAACAACAAATAACACACAAGGGAATCCCCATCAGGATAACAGCTGATCTCTCAGCAGAAACTCTACAAGCCAGAAGGGAGTGGCAGGACATAATTAAAGTGATGAAGGAGAAAAACCTGCAACCAAGATTACTCTACCCAGCCAGGATCTCATTCAGGTTTGATGGAGAAATTAAAAACTTTACAGACAAGCAAAAGCTGAGAGAGTTCAGCACCACCAAACCAGCTTTACAACAAATGCTAAAGGAAGTTCTCTAGGCAAGAAATACAACAGAAGGAATATACCTACAATAACGAACCCAAAGCAATTAAGGAAATGGGAATAGGAACATACATATCAATAATTACCTTAAATGTAAATGGACTAAATGCTCCCACGAAAAGACACAGAGTGGCTGAATGGATACAAAAACAAGACCCATATATATGCTGTCTACAAGAGACCCACTTCAGACCTAGGGACACATACAGATTGAAAGTAAGGGGATGGAAAAAGATATTTCATGCAAATGGAAATCAAAAGAAAGCTGGAGTAGCAATTCTCATATCAGACAAAATAGACTTCAAAATAAAGACTATGAGAAGAGACAAAAAAGGACACTACATAATGATAATGGGATCGATCCAAGAAGAAGATATAACAATTGTAAATATTTATGCATCCAACATAGGAGCACTTCAATACATAACGCAAATACTAACAGCCATAAAAGGGGAAATCAACAGTAACACACTCATAGTAGGAGACTTTAACACCCCACTTTCACCAATGGACAGATCATCCAAAATGAAAATAAATAAGGAAACACAAGCATTAAATGATACATTAAACAAGATGGACTTAATTGATATTTATAGGACATTCCATCCAAAAACAACAGAATACACATTTTTCTCAAGTGCTCATGGAACATTCTCCAGGATAGATCATATCTTGGGTCACAATTCAAGCCTTGGTAAATTTAAGAAAATTGAAATTGTATCAAGTATCTTTTCCGACCACAATGCTATGAGACTAGACATCAATTACAGGAAAAAGATCTGTAAAAAATACAAACACATGGAGGCTAAACAATACACTACTCAATAACGAAGTGATCACTGAAGAAATCAAAGAGGAAATTAAAAAATACCTAGAAACAAATGACAATGGAGACACGACGACCCAAAACCTATGGGATGCAGCAAAAGCAGTTCTAAGGGGGAAGTTTATAGCAATACAATCCCACATTAAGAAACAGGAAACATCTTGAGTAAACAACCTGACCTTGCACCTAATGCAATTAGAGAAAGAAGAACAAAAAAACCCCCAAGCTAGCAGAAGGAAAGAAATCATAAAGATCAGATCAGAAATAACTGAAAAAGAAATGAAGGATACGATAGCAAAGATCAATAAAACTAAAAGCTGGTTCTTTGAGAAGATAAACAAAATTGATAAAACATTAGCCAGACTCATCAAGAAAAAAAGGGAGAAGACTCAAATCAATAGAATTAGAAATGAAAAAGGAGAAGTAACAACTGACACTCGAGAAATACAAAAGATCATGAGAGATTACTACAAGAAACTCTATGCCAATAAAATGGACCAACTGGAAGAAATGGACAAACTCTTAGAAATGCACAACCTGCCAAGACTGACTCAGGAAGAAATAGAAAATATGAATAGACCAATCACAAGCACTGAAATTGAAACTGTGATTAAAAATCTTCCATCAAACAAAAGCCCAGGACCAGATGGCTTCACAGGCGAATTCTATCAAACATTTAAAGAAGAGATAACACCTAACCTTCTCAAACTCTTCAAAAATATAGCAGAGGGCGGAACACTCCCCAACTCATTCTATGAGGGCACCATCACCTTGATACCAAAACCAGGCAAGGATGTCACAAAGAAAGAAAACTACAGGCCAATATCACTGATGAACATGGATGCAAAAATCCTTAACAAATACTAGCAAACAGAATCCAACAGCACATTAAAAGGATCATACACCATGATCAAGTGGGGTTTATTCCAGGAATGCAAGGATTCTTCAATATATGCAAATCAATCAATGTGATACACCATATTAACAAATTGAAGAAGAAAAACCATATGATCATCTCAATAGATGCAGAGAAAGCTTTCAAAAAATTTCAACACCCATTTATGATAAAAACCCAGCAGAAAGTAGGCATAGAGGGAACTTTCCTCAACATAATAAAGGCCATATATGACAAACCCACAGCCAACATTGTCCTCAATGGTGAAAAACTGAAACCGTTTCCACTAAGATCAGGAACAAGACAAGGCTGCCCACTCTCACCACTCTTATTCAAAATAGTTTTGGAAGCTTCAGCCACAGCAATCAGAGAAGAAAACGAAATAAAAGGAATCCAAATTGGAAAAGAAGAAGTAAAGCTGTCACTGTTTGCAGATGACATGATACTATACATAGAGAATCCTATAGATGCTACTGAAAAACTACTAGAGCTAACCAATGAATTTTGTAAAGTAGCAGGATACAAAATTAATGCAAAGAAATCTCTGGCATTCCTGTACACTAATGATGAAAAATCTGAAAGTGAAATCAAGAAAACACTCCCATTTACTATTGCAACAAAAAGAATAAAATATCTAGGAATAAACCTACCTAAGGAGACAAAAGACCTCTATGCAGAAAATTATAAGACACTGATGAAAGAAATTAAAGATGATACAAATAGATGGAGAGATATACCATGCTCCTGGATTGGAAGACTCAATATTGTGAAAATGACTCTACTACCCAAAGCAATCTACAGATTCAATGCAATCCCTATCAAACTACCACTGGCATTTTTCACAGAACTAGAACAAAAAATTTCAAAATTTGTTTGGAAAAACAAAAGACCCCGAATATCCAAAGCAATCTTGAGAACGAAAAACAGAGATGGAGGAATCAGGCTCCCTGACTTCAGACTATACTACAAAGCTACAGCAATCAAGACAGTGTGGTACTGGCACAAAAACAGAAAGATAGATTAATGGAACAGGATAGAAAGCCCAGAGATAAACCCACACACATATGGTCAACTTATCTTTGATAAAGGAGGCAGGAATGTACAGTGGAGAAAGGACAGCCTCTTCAATAAGTGGTGCTGGGAAAACGGGACAGGGACATGTAAAAGTATGAGATTAGATCATTCCCTAACACCATACACAAAAATAAGCTCCAAATGGATTAAAGACCTAAATGTAAGGCCAGAAACTATCAAACTCTTAGAGGAAAACTTAGGCAGAACACTCTATGACATAAATCACAGCAAGATCCTTTTGGACCCACCTCCTAGAGAAATGGAAATAAAAACAAAGATAAACAAATGGGACCCAATGAAATTTCAAAGCTTTTGCACAGCAAAGGAAACCATAAACAAGACCAAAAGACAACCCTCAGAATGGGAGAAAATATTTGCAAATGAAGCAACTGACAAAGGATTAATCTCCAAAATATATAAGCAGCTCATGCAGCTCAATAGCAAAAAAACAAACAACCCAATCCAAAAATGGGCAGAAGACTTAAATAGACATTTCTCCAAAGAAGATATACAGATGGCCAACAAACACATGAAAGAATGCTCAAAATCATTAGAGAAATGCAAATCAAAACTACAATGAGATATCATGTCACACCAATCAGAATGGCCATCATCAAGAAATCTAGAAACAATAAATGCTGGAGAGGGTGTGGAGAAAAGGGAACACTCTTGCATTGCTGGTGGGAATGTGAATTGGTACAGCAGCTATGGAGAACAGTATGGAGGTTCCTTAAAAAACTACAAATAGAACTACCATATGACCCAGCAATCCCACTACTAGGCATATACCCTGAGAAAACCATAATTCAAAAAGAGACATGTACCAAAACGTTCATTGCAGCTCTATTCACAATAGCCCAGAGCTGGAAACAACCTAAGTGTCCATCATCGGATGAATGGATAAAGAAGATGTGGCACATATATACAATGGAATATTACTCAGCCATAAAAAGAAACGAAACTGAGCTATTTGTAATGAGGTGGATAGACCTAGAGTCTGTCATACAGAGTGAAGTAAGTCAGAAAGAGAAAGACAAATACCGTATGCTAACACATATATATGGAATTTAAGGAAAAAAATGTCATGAAGAACTTAGGGGTAAAACAGGAATAGAGACACAGACCTACTGGGGGTGGGCTTGGGGATATCGGGGGGGTGGGCTCTGTCGGGGCGGGGGAGAGGCATGGACGTGTATACACTGCCAGGCGTGGGGTGTATGGATGGTGGGGGGTGACCGCGTGGCGTGGGGGGATTGGCTCAGTGCTTTGTGGCCGCCTGGAGGGGTGGGATGTGGAGGGTGGGAGGGAGGGAGACACAGGAGGGAGGGGATGTGAGAACAGATGTATATGTGTTACTGATTCACTTTGTTGTAAAGCAGAGATTAAAAAAAATACCTAAAAGAATTAAGAAAATGGTCATAGGAACATACATATCAATAATTACCTTAAACGTGAATGGATTAAATGCTCCAACCAAAAGACACAGGATTGATGAATGGATACAAAAACAAGACCCATATATATGCTGTCTACAAGAGACCCACTTCAGACCTAGGGACACATACAGACTGAAAGTGAGGGGATGGAAAAAGATATTCCATGCAAATGGAAATGAAAAGAAAGCTGGAGTAGCAATACTGATATCAGATAAAATAGACTTTAAATAGAGAATGTTACAAGAGACAAGGCAGGACACTACATAATGATCGAGGGATCAATCCAAGAAGATATAACAATTATAAATCTATATGCACCCAACATAGGAGCACCTCAATCCAAGAAAAAAAAAAAAAGAATGGATTGTGTACTTCTCTTCAGATGTAGATAGAAAGGGGATGAAGGTGAGATGACTTGGCCACTTTTCAGCCAGATTTATAAAAAAAATAGAACTGCAAAGGACAGAATGAGTAGTAACAGTTTTCAACAGAAATGGAAAAACAAGCAGAGTCTCATCCTCAAAGAAGAAAAGGGAAGCAAGGAAAGTGAGATAAGTGGCCTTATGTCTTCGAAATAGAAAGGTCTGTATGGCTTTATGGTTACTAAGCACATTTTTTAAAAATTGAAATGTTCAGTCTTTGTCTCAGCAAATGTGAAGGTCCAGAAAAAGTGGGTTTGTTTAAGTGCTGAAAATAATTCACTTCTAGACCTAACTAAATAATGGCCATACTGCTTTAACATGAAATCTCCTTAAAGATTCCTATCAACTTTCTGCTCGGCAGCTATAGTCCAGGGAGTAAATAATGAAGACCTACAGAACTGTGGCAATGAGAAAGGAAGGGAAAATGGCACTTAAAGTGAAAAATCTAAAGGATTTCTCAACTAATTAGATAAAGTGGGGAAAATATGAAAATAAAACCTGACATTAATAAAATAATATAAACTATCAAATAAAGAAAGCAAGCATTAATAGATTTTTATCCATTTATGTTAATGTTTTTAATGACCTCAGGTGTTTAAGTAATTCTATCAGTTCACTGGATTTCTGTTAACTTGTACTTGGAAAATGGTATATAGTATATGGTATATTTCTTAAGTAGTTTTATTCTTAATACCTGAAAGTTACTACAAGTAACATTATAGAGGGGTAGTTACGAGAGATGCCCATTTCATAATACCTTATTTTTTAAGTGTTTTTATCCTGAAGCAATGTTAAATAACTATCTACTATGTCATTTTATCCTATAGTAACATCAAGAGCTAGACAAGTGTTCTTATTCTTATTTTTACTGACAAAGAAACTAGGGCACAGAAAAGTCAAGTAACTCAAGTTCATACATAGATGCAGAGGTCAGACTAAGATGCAGCCAGCTGGTGGTAAAGAGAGCAGTTGCTTTCTTAAATGACTGGAGGTCATGTGGGCCTGGTGGAAGCCAGGTAGCTGTCACACAGGGAACACCTGGATGCATCACTCCTTCAAAGTTTCACAGGCTCCTGAGACTTTAGAAACCTGGTGTCTCTGAGACAAGAATGGAGAGTGGGAAATGGGAAAACAATGGGGCTGGGTATTCCCTCCTCCATAAGCCCTAACCAAATACAAACATATACAATTAATTTTTTTATTAACCACTAAACATTTTATCATGGATTAGTGGGAATAGGACAGAAGACCAAAAAATGAGAGAAAGAGAAAACAAGAAGAAAAAAAGTGCTGAATAACAGAAGCCAAAGACAAACTGCCTTCAAAATTATTCCAGCCCTTTGGTCCACAAACTCTAAGTTAATTTGCAGTAAACTAAATTATCTTTCATAATTATTTTTTACCATGTTTTATTGAGGTACAAAATATTTGGAATTTTCCCAAGAAAATTACCTGAAGATTATCCAAAGCCTGCCATAACCTATTTCTAAAATTATTAAGAGTTACATGACTATAATCAATAAATAGTAATTTAAATAGAAACTATAAATCTTAATTTAATATTCTTGAAGTTTCAGAACCTAATACCATTATATTTGTTCTCCTTTTATTGAGGTATAATTCACATATAACATTACATTAGTTTCAGGTTACAACAAAATGATTCAACATTTGTATACACCATGAAATAATTTACATAGTAAGTATAGTTACTATCTGCCACCATAAAAAGTTACATTTTATTTTCTTGTGATGAGAACTTTTAAAACATACTTTCTTGATTTAATCTGGAGTCAGCTTAAGATGGCAGAGCAGAAGGACGTGAGCGCACTCCTTCTCACAAAAACACCAAAATCACAACTAACTGCTGAACAACCATTGAAAACAAACAAACAAACAAACAGCACTGGAACCTACCAAAAAAGATACCCTACATCCAAAGACAAAGAAAAAGCCAAAACAAGAAGGTAGGAGAGGCACAACTACAATAAAATCAAATCCCATAAGCACCAGATGGGTGACCCACAAACTGGAAATAATTATTCCACAGAAATTCTCCCACAGAAACAAAAGTCCTGAGCTCTACATCAGGCTTCCCAGCCTGGAGGTCTGGCAATGGGAAGAGGAGCCCCCAGAGAATCTGGCTTTGATATTGGGTTTGATCGCAGAAATTCCACAGGACGGGGTAAACGGAAACTCCAATTTTAGAGGGCACATACAAGGTCTCATGCACACCAGGGCCCAGGGAAAGAAGCAGTAACCTCATAAGAGACTGGGCCAGACCTACCTTCTAAGACTGAATGGTCTCCTGTGGAGGCACGGGAGGCAGTGATTCACTGCTGGGACAAACACTGGCAGTGGTACTTCTGGGGAGTGCTTATTGGCATGAGCCCTCCTGGAGGCCACCATTCCCTCCCCAAGACCTAGCCTGACTCAACACCCTGTAGGTTCCAGTGCTTGGATGCCTCAGGCTAAACAACCAGCAGGGCAGGAACACAGCTCCACCCATCAGCAGACAGGCTACTTAAAGTCTTCCTGAGCACAGCCCTGTCCACAAGAGAGACAAGACCCAGCTCAACCTGCAGGTGGGCAGGAACCAGTACCAGGGCGCCTTCACAAGGCTCTGAAACAGCCTCAGCCACCAGAGGGCAGAGAGCAGAAACAAGAAGAAATACATTCCTACAGCCTGAAGAAACGAGACAACAGAGGAATATGTCCCAGACAGAGGAACAAGATAAAACCCTAGAAGAACAACTAATTGAAGTGAAGATAGCCAATCTACCAGAAAAAGTGAAGATGATCCAAGATCTTGGCAAAAGAATAGAGGCACAGAGAAGATACAAGAAATATTTAACACAGAGCAAGAAGATTTAAAGAACAAACAGAGATGAGCAATACAAGGAAAGGAAAATATACTAGAAGGAATCAATAGCAGAATAACTAAGGCAGTACAATGGATAAGTGTGCTGGAAGACAGAATGGTGGATATCACAGCTGCAGAACAGAATAAAGAAAAAAGAATGAAAGGAAATAAAAACAGTCTAAGAGATCTGTGGGGGACTATTAAATGCACCAACATTTGTATTATAGGGGTCCAAGAAACAGAAGAGAGATAAAGGAGCTGAGAAAATATTTGAAGAGATAAGAGCTGAAAACTTCCCCAACATGGGAAAGGAAACAGTCACAGAAGTCAAGGAAGTGCAGAGAGTCCCAGGCAGAATAAACTCAAGGAGCAACACTGAGACACATAGTAATCAAATTGACAAAATCTAAGGATAAAGAAAAATAAATAAATAAACACAGCAAGAGGAAAGCAACAAATAACATACAAGGGACTCCCATAAGGTTATCAGCTGATGTTTCAGCAGAAACTCTACAGGTCAGAAGGGAGTGGCAAGATATACTTAAGGTGATGAAAGGGAAGAACCTACAACCAAGAGTACTTTACCCAGCAAGGCTCTCATTCAGACTTGATAAATCAAAAGCTTTACAGACAAGCAAAAGCGAAGAGAATTCAGCATCACCAGACCAGCTTTGCAACAAATGCTAAAGGAACTTCTCTAAGGGGAAAAGAAAAGGCCAAAACTAGAAATGAAAAATATTACAAATGGAAAAGCTCACTAGTGAAGGCAAACATACAGTAAATACACACAAATATGATATCAAAACCAGCAATCATGAGAAGAGAGCACAAGTGCAGGATATTGGAAATACATTTGAAATTAAAAGATCAGCAACTTAAAACTATCTTGTTTATATATACACTGCTATATCAAACCTCATGGTAACCACAAACTAAAAATCTACGATAGATACACACACAAAAAAGAAAAGGCAGGGACTTCCTTGGTGGTCCAGTGGTTAAGATTCCATGCTCACAATTCAGGGGTGCCAGGTTCAATCTCTGGTCAGGGAACTAGATTCTGTATGCCGCAACTAAGAGCCCGCAGGCCACAACTAAAATTCCCACTTGCCGCAAATAAGAATCCCACATACTGCAACTAAAAATGCCACATGCCACAATGAAGATCATGCACACGGCAATGAAGGTCCAACATGCTGCAACGAAGACCTGGAGAAGCAAAATAAATAAGTAAGTAAGTAAGTAAATAAATAAATAAATAAAATATATTTATTAAAAAAAGAAAAAGCAATCCAAACACAACAGTAAAGTTAGTCATCAAACCACAAGAGAAGAGAACAAGAAGGGAAGAAAAAAGATCTACAAAAACAAATCCAAAACAATTAACAAAATGGCAATAAGAACATACATATTGATAATTACCTTAAATGTAAATGGATTAAATGCTCCAACCAAAACACATAGACTGGATGAATGGATACAAAAACAATATCCATATACAGGCTGTCTACAAGAAACCCACTTCAGATCTAGGGACACATACAGACTGAAAGTGAGGGGAAAAGGTATTCCATGCAAATGAAAACAAAAAGAAACCTGGAGAAGAAATACACATATCAGACAAAATGGACTTAAAGACTGTTACAAGAGACAAGGAAGGACACTACATAATGATCAAGGAATAAATCTAAGAAGAAGATATAATAATTGTAAATATGTATGCACCAACACAGAAGCACTTCAATATATAAGGCAAATACTAACAACCATAAAAGGAGAAATCAACAGTAACACAAAAATAGTTGGGGACTTTAACACTCCACTTTCATCAATGGACAGGTTATCCAGACAGAAAACAAGTAATGAAACACAGGCCTAAATTACACATTAGATCAAACGGACTTAATTGATATTTATAGAGCACTCCATCCAAAAGCAACAGAATACACATTCTTCTTAAGTGCACATGGAACGTTCTCCAGGATTAATCACCTGCTGGTCCACAAAGTGAGCCTCAGTAAATTTAAGAAAATTGAAATCATATAAAGCATCTTTTCTGAACACAACACTATGAGAATAGAAATCAACTACAAGAAAAAAACTAAAAAATCACAAACACATGGAGGCTAAATAATATGCTACTAAACAACCAATGGATCACTGAAGAAATCAAAGAGGAAATAAAAAAATACCTAGTGACAAATGACAATGAAAGCATGATGATCCAAATCCTATGGGACACAGCAAAGGCAGTTATAAGAGGAAAGTTTATAACAATACAATCTTACATTGGGAAACAAGAAAAATCACAAATAAACAACCAAACATTACACCTAAAGCAACTACAGAAAGAACAACAAACAAAACCCAAAGTTAGTAGAAGGAAAGAAATCGTAATGATCAGAGCAGAAATAAATGAAATAGAGATGAAGAAAATAGAAAAGATCAATGAAACTAAAAGCTGGTTCTTTGAAAAGATAAACAAAATTGATAAACCTTTAGCCAGACTCATCAAGAAAAGAAGGGGTAAGACTCAAATCAATAGAAATAGAAATGAAAGAGAAGTTACAACTGACAGCACAGAAATACAAAGGATCATAAGAGACTACTACAAGCAACTATATGCCAATAAAATGGATAGCCTGGAAGAAATGGATAAATTCTTAGAAAGGTACATCTCCCAAGACTGAACCAGAAATAAATAGAAAATATGAACAGACCAATCAAAAGTACTAAAATTGAAACTGTGATTAAAAAACTCCCAACAAAAGGCTGGGACCAGATGGATTCAATAGGCAAATTCTAACAATTAAAAAAGAGTTAACACCTATCCTTCTGAAACTATTCCAAAAAATTGCAGAGGAAGGATTACTCCCAAACTCATTCTATGAGCCCACCATCACCTTGATACCAAAACCAGATAGAGGTAGCACAAAAAAAGAAAATTACAGGCTAATATCACTGATGAACATAGACACAAAAACCCTCAACAAAACAATACATTAAAAGGATCATACACCATTATCAAGTGGCATTTATCCCAGGGATGCAAGGATTCTTCAGTATCCACAAATCAATCAGTGTGATACACCACATTAACAAATTGAAAAATAAAAACCATATGATCATCTCAATAGATGCAGAAAAAGCTTTTGACAAAATTCAACACAATTTATGTTAAAAAGTCTCCAGGAAGTGGGCATAGAGGGAACATACTTCAACATAATAAAGGCCATTTATGACAAGCCTACAGCTAACATCATACTCAACTGTGGAAAGCTGAAAGCATTTCCTCTAAGATAAGGAACAAGCCAAGGATGTCCACTCTCACCAGTTTTATTCAACATAGTTTTGGACATCCTAACCACAGCAATCAGAGAAGAAAAAATAAATAAATAAAAGAAATACAAATTGGAAAAGAAGTAAAACTGTCACTATTTGCAAATGACATGACACTATACATAGAAAATCCTAAAGATGCTAGCAGAAAAGTACTAGAGCTCATCATTGAATTTTGCAAAGTTGCAGGATGAGAAATTAATATACAGAAATCTGTTGTATTTCTATACACTAACAATGAAAAATCAGAAAGACAAATTCATGAAACAATCCCATTCACCATTTCATCAAAAAGAATAAAATACTTAGGAATAAATCTACCTAAGGAAACAAAAGACCTGTACTCCAAAAAACTATAAGATGCTGGTAAAAGAAATCAAAGATGACACAAACAGACTGAAGGATATACCATGTTCTTGGATTTGAAGAATCAACATTCTTAAAGTGACTATACTGCCCAAGGCAATCTACAAATTCAATGCAATCCCTATCAAATTACCAATGGCATTTTTCACAGAACTAGAACAAAAAATCCTAATATATGTATGGAGACAATGAAGACCCTGAATAGCCAAAGCAATCTTGAGAAAGAAAAACAAAGTTGGAGGAAGCAGGCTCCCTGACTTCAGACTATACTACAAAGCTACAGTCATCAAAACAGTATGGTACTGGCACAAAAGGAGAAGTGTAGATCAATGGAACAGGTTAGAAAGCCAAGGAATAAATTCACGGACCTATCATGTATGACAAAGGAGGCAAGAATATACAGTGCAGGAAAGACAGTAAAGACAATCTCATCAATAAGTGTCGCTGGGAAAACTGGACAACTACATATTAAAAAACGAAATTAGTACATTCTTTTATAGCATACACAAAAATAAACTCAAAATGGATTAAAGATCTAATAAGACTGGATACTAGAAATCTCTTAGGGGAAAACATAGGCAGAACACTCTTTGACATAAATTGCAGCAATTCCTTTTTCGATCCATCTCTTAGAGTAATGGAAATAAAAATAAAAATAAACAACTGGGACCTAATGAAACTCAAAATATTTTGCACAGCAATGGAAACCATAAACAAAATAAAACATCAACACACAGAATGGAAGAAAATATTTGCAAATGATGCAACTGACAAGGGATTAATCTCCAAAATTTACCAACAGCTCTTGCAGCTCAATATTAAAAAAAACAAACAACCCAAACAAAAAATTGGCAGAAAACCTAAGTAGACATTTCTCCAAAGAAGACATAGAGATTGGCCAAGAGGCACATGAAAGGATGCTCAACATTGCTAATTATTAGAGAAATGCACATCAGAACTACAATAAGATATCACTTCACACCAGTCAGAATGTCCATCATCAAAAAGTCGACAAACAAATCCTTGAGAGGTTATGGAAGAAAGGGAACCCTCCTACACTGTTGGTGAGAATGTAACTTCTTACAGCCACTATGGAGAACAGTATGGCGGTTCCTTATAAAACTAAAAATAGAATTACCGTATGACCCAGCAATCTGATTCCTGGGCATATATTCAGAGAAAACCATAATTCAAATATATATATGCCCTCCAATGTTCATTGCAGCACTATTTACAAGAGCCAAGATATGGAAGCAACCTAAATGTCTACTGACAGATGAACAGATAAAGAAGATGTGACGTATTTATACAACAGAATATTATTTAGCCATAAAAAAGAATGAAATAATGCCATTTGCAGCAACATGGATGGACCTGGAGATTATCTTACTAGGTGAAGTAAGTCAGATGGAGAAACACGATAATCATGATATCGCTTATATGCAGAATCTAAAAAAAACCCAAAACATACAAATAAACTCATTTACAAAACAGTAACACACTGATAGACTTAGAGAATGAGTTTATGGTTACCAGCAGGGAATGGTGGGGGAAGGATATAATGGGAATTTGAGATTGATATGTACACACTGCTATATTTAAAATTAATAACAAACAAGGACCTATTGTATAGCACAGGGAACTCTTCTCAATATTCTATAGTAACCAAATGGGAAAAAATTTGAAAAAGAACAGATACATGTACATGTATAATTGAATCACTTTGCTGTACACCTGAAACTAAGACATTATTAGTCAACTATACTCCGATATAAAATAAAAGAAAATAAAAGACATACCTTCTTAGCAAAGTTCAAATATGCAATAAAATATTATTGACTATAGTGACTCACTGTGCATTACATCCCCATGACTTATTTTATAACTGGAAGTTTGTACCTCTTGACACCCTTCACCCATTCTCTAATCCCCACACTTTTCTCCCCTCTGGTAGCCATCAATGTGTTCTCTGCATCTATTAGTTTCATTTTGCTTTGTTTGCTAGGATAGTTTGGTTTTTTTTAGATTTCACACATTAGTGAAATCATGTGATATTTGTACTCCTACATGTGAAGTATTTAATTTAGCATAATAGCCTCTATGTCCATTCATGTTGTTGCAAATGGAAGCATTTCATCCTATTTTTTATGGCTGAGTTATATTCCATTGTGTGTGTTGTGTGTGTGTGTGTGTGTGCACATGCGTGCATGCGAAAGATAGAGAAAGAGAGAGGTCACATCTTCTTTATCTATTCATCTATTGATGGGCACTTAGGTTGCTTCCTTATCTTGACTACTGTAAAAAAATGCTACAGTGAACACAAGGGTGCATATATCTTTTCAAATCAGTGTTTTCCTTTTCTTCAAGTAAATACTCAGGAATATTTCTTGAGGAATCTCCATACTGTTTTCCATACTGGCTGCACCAATTTACAATTCCAACAGTGCATAAGAGTTCCCTCTTTTCCACACCCTCACCAACACTTGTTATTTGTTGTCTTTTGTATAATAGCTATTCTGACAGGGGTGAGGTGATATCTCATTGTGGTTTTGATTTGCATTTCCCTGATGATTACTGATGCTGAGCATCTTTTCATGTGCCTGTTGGCCATCTGTATGTCTCTTTAGAAAAATGTCTGTTCAGTTGTATGAGTTGTTTGTATATTTTGTATATTAACCCCTTATTGCATATATCATTCACAAATATTTCTCCCATTCAGTAGGTAGCCATTTCATTTTGTTGAGTGCTTCCTTTGCTGTGCAAAAGATTTTTAATTTGATGCAGTACGATTTGTTTATTTCTGCTTTTGTTTACCTTGCCTAAGGAGACATATCCAGAAAAAAATACTAAGACTGATGTCAAAGATCATACTGCCTACGTTTTCCTCTAGAAGTTTTGTGACTTTAGGTCTTACATTTAAGTCTTTAATACATCCTCTAGTGTATTTTTCAGTTTGGTTACTGTATTCTTCAGCACTGTGACTTCTGTTTAGTACTTTCTTATATTTTCTAGCTCTTTGTTGAAGTTTTCAACCTGTTCATCCATTCTTCTCCCAAGTTTGGTGAGCATCTTCATGGCCATTACCTTCAACTCTTTATCAGATAAATTACTAATCTATGTATCATTAAGAGTTTTCTCGGGTTTTATCTTGTTCTTTCATTTGACACATAGCCCTCTGTCTCCTCATTTGGCTTGCGTATCTGTTTTTTATTCTAGGTATTTGGTGAAACAGCCACATCTCCCAGTATTGAAGAGGGAGCCTCATGTAGATGGTGAACCTTATTGTTCAACCTTGTCCAAACTTTTCATTGTCTCTGGAACCTTTGTAATTATCTAAGCAGCCAGATTTATTCTTGACAGGTCACAGTTGTTGAGATTGTGCCTAGACCTGTCAGTGTTCCAAAGGGAAGAATCTCAGCACCTAGTTTCAGGCTGATTGGAATCCAGACCCTCAGGCAAGAGCTTTTAAAGTATGCAAACACATATAATGGGACGGCAATTGTAAATTCTACTGGCCTCCAGACCAGGTTATCTGGATATATCCTCTTGGTGACAGTTGCAAAAAGTGGGGCTAGAGATGAATGTTTAAGCTCCTTTATGGGTGGTACTGTTGAGCTGTAGCAAGGTGAAGGGAGAGTGCAAAGATGGTGTCCCCTTGTCTATGTTCCCTGATAGCAACCTCTGTAGCATCTAGGTGAGTGGTAAACCTGAAGCCTGCCCCTCAGGCTGAAGCTCTAGGAGAAGTAAATAGGCCTTTTTCACAGGAAGACTGAGGGTGTGTTTTAGTATATTCTATGTGCCATGCAGGTGATAACCTGCCAGGAACCGTCTCTTTGTTTCAGTCCCATGGGGCCCAGAACTGCAAGTCCCCTGGCCATCAGTGCTGGGCATTCAACGGACATCACCTGTGTGGATTGTATGTACTCACCAGCTTTAGCAGCACTGTGGGAGAGCACAGGTGCTGGATTCATCCACCAGCTTTAGTGGGGCTATGCAATAACATGGGGGCAGGCCTTACCTGCCTGCACTAGCAAGGTAGAGGGAGCGCACAAAAATGGCATCCACCATTGCCTCTAAGCCTAGATAGAGTCCCAGTAGGCCCCTGGCCCTTTGCCAGATGCTTTAAGATTAGCAAATAGGGCTTCCCTGGTGGCGCAGTGGTTAAGAATCCACCTGCCAATGCAGGGGAGGTGGGTTCATGCCCCGGTCCAGGAAGATCCCACATGCCACGGAGCGGCTAGGCCCATGAGCCACAACTACTGAGCCTGTGTGTCTGGAGCCTGTGCTTCACAACAGGAGAGGCCACAACAGTGAGAGGCCCACGCACCACGATGAAGAGTGGCTCCCGCTCACTGCAACTGGAGAAAGCCCTCACAAAGAAAAGAAGACCCAACACAGCCAAAAATAAATATAAAAAATAAATTAATTAATTTAAAAAAAGATTAGCAAATAAATATCTTTCCTATATGGTCTAGGTGCTTTTCAAACTGTTGTTTTTGTGCTGGGTCTCAGGGTGAGTGTGTCTGCACATAAACTTTTTATTTTATTTTTTTTAATTTTTATTGGAGAATACAATATATTGCTTTACAATATTGTGTTAGTTTATACTGTACAGCAAAGTGAATCAGCTATACATATACATATATCCCCTAATTTTTGGATTTCCTTCTCATTTAGGTCACCACAGTGTTGAGTAGAGTTCCCTGTACTAGACAGTAGGTTCTCATTAGTTATTTATTTTATACATAGTATCCATAATTGCACATAAGCTTTTTAAAAGAGGAATCTCAGTTCCGTACAAACTTTTGGGTTTCCTGGATATAAGCCCCATTGGTTTTCAAAGCCAGAAATGTTGAGGGCTTGTCTCCATGGTGCAGGTCCCAAGGGTTGGGGTGTCCAACGTGGGGGAAAAAACCCTTGCTCCAGAGGGAGAAGTTTCATATTTGTGACCTTCCTCCTAACTGTGGGTTGCTGTGTCCAGGGTGGGGTTTGGGGCAAGACCACTTGTTTAACTCTAGTTTATTTCTCATTATTCTATCTCTCAACAATAGAATTTCATAATAAAGAAATATTCAAATATTATCCAGGTTAGAAACAGTAAAGGTTAAGCATAAATAAGTGTTTTCTCATAAAATTGACATTGTAGTATTACATATTCATAATGCTCTTTTTTCCATAAAGCCTAAAAAATTCTTTGATATAGAATTAAATATTAGCATCTCAATTTAAAATTTAAATAAATTATTTGTTTCTTTATTAAACAGGTGTTACTAAGACTTTTCAATTTGAAAGTATTATTTAAAAACATACCTTGTTTGTTTATGTTAATGAGGACTTTTAAATACATCTTTAATATATATTAGTAGGGAGTATAAATAAATTATGCTAAGTTTGGTATAATATTTAAATGGAAATAACCTAAATAAATAACAATAGAAAGTTGTATTATTCAGTTATATTGCTTTAAATGGATTTTTAAAGTAGCAATTTTTTCCTGAATGAACTGCTAAACTTCATATCTAAGGCTCTGAAAAAAAATAAGCTTTAGATTTTCTAATATCACAAAACATTAAAGATACAATATATTTTTAAATCAAGTGCTATATTTTTTGCTTCTAGGAAGATGAAGACATGCTTGTTTCCTATTTCTCCTTCTCAGTACAACTAAACACCAAACCAGCTTTACAACAAATACTAAAGGAACTTCTATAGGTGGGAAACACAAGAGAAGAAAAAGACCCACAAAACAAACCCCCCAAAATTAAGAAATTGGTAATAGGAACATACATATCGATACTTACCTTAAATGTAAATGGATTAAGTGCTCCAATCAAAACACACAGACCAGCTGAGTGGATACAAAAACAAGACCCATCTATATGCTGTCTACAAGAGACCCATTTCAGACATAGGGACACATACAGACTGAAAGTGAGGGGTTGGAAAAAGATATTCCATGCAAATGGAAATCAAAAGAAAGTGTGAGTAGTAATACTCTTATCAGATAAAATAGACTTTAAAATAAAGACTGTTATTAGAGATAAGGAAGGACACTACATAATGACCAAGGGATCAATCCAAGAAAATATATAACAATTATAAATATTTATGCACCAAACATAGGAGTACTTCAATACATAAGGCAAATGCTAACAGCCATAAAAGGGAAAATCAACAGTAACACAGTAATAGTAGGGGACTTTAACACACTACTTACAGCAATGAACAGATCATCCAAAGGGAAAATAAATAAGGAATCACAAGCTTTAAATGACACAAGAGACCAGATAGATATAATTGATATTTATAAGATATTCCACCCAAAAGGGGCAGAATACACTTTCTTCTCAAGTGCACATAGAACATTCTCCAGGATAGATCATATTTGGGTCAAAAATCAAGCCTTGGAAAATTTAAGAAAATTGAAATCATAACAAGCATCTTTTTATGACCACAAACACAATGAGATTAGAAATCAATTTCAGGAAAATAACTGTAAAAAACACAAATACATGGAGGCTAAACAGTGTACTACTAAACAACCAAGAGATCACTGAAGAAATCAAAGAAGAAATTTAAAAATATAGAGAAACAAATAACAATGAAAACATGACAAGCCAAAACCTATGGGATGCAGCAAAACAGTTCTAACAGGGAAGCTTATAAAAGATCAATCTCACCACCAAAAATAATAAAAATCACAAATAAACAACTTAAACTTCCACCTATAGCAACTAGAGAAAGAAGAACAAAGAAAACCCAAAGTCAGTAGGAGAGAAATAATAAAAATCAGAGAAGAAATAAATGAAACAGAAACAAAGATAATAATAAAAAAGATCAGTAAATCTAAAAGTTGCTTCTATGAGAAGATAAAATTGATAAAACGTTAGCCAGACTCATCAAGAAAAAAAGGAGAGGATGCAAATCAATAAAATTAGAAATGAAAAAGGAGAAATCACAACTGACACCACAGTAATAGAAAGGATCATAAGAGACAACTACACACAATTGTATGCCAATAAAATGGACAACCATGAAGAAAGGGACAAATTCTTGGAAAGGTACAATTTTCCAAGACTGAACCAGGAAGAATTAGGAAATGTAAACACACCTAACACAAGTAATGAAATTGAAACTGTAATTAAAGATCTTCCAATAAATAAAAGTATAGGACCAGATGGCTTCACAGGTGAATTCTATCAAACTTTTAGAGAAGAGCTAACACCTCTCATTCTCAAACTCTTCCACAAAATATCAGAGGGAGGAACACTCCCAAATTCGTTCTACAAGGCCACCATCACCCTGATACCAAAACCAGACAAAGATATCCCAAAACAAACAAACAAAAAAATTACAGACCAATAAAACTGATGAACATAGAAGCAAAAATCCTCAAGAAAATACTAGCAAATCGAATCCAACAACACATTAAAAGGGTCATACACAACAATCAAGAGGGATTTATCCCAGGAATTCAAGGGTTCTTCAATATATGCGAATCAACAAATGTGATGCACCATATTAAAAAATTAAGGAATAAAAAACATATGATCATCTCAATGCATGTAGAAAAAGCTTTTGACAAAATTAAACACTCATTTATGATAAATAAACTCCAGAATATGGGCAGAGAGGGAATGTACCCCAACATAAAAAAGGCTGTCATTCTCACAAACCCTCAGTAAACATCAGTCTCAAAGGTGAAAAACTGAAAGCATTTCCACTAATATCAGGAACAAGCCAAGGATGTCCACTTTTGCCAATCTTATTCCACATAGTTTTGGAAGTCCTAGCCATGGCAATCAGAGAAGAAAAAGAAATAACAGGGATCCAAATTGGAAAGGAAGAAGTAAAACTGTCACTGCTTGCAGATGACAAAATAATATACATAGAAAATCCTAAAGATGCCACCAGAAAACTACTAGAAGTAATCAATGAATTTGGTAATGTTGCAGGATACAAAATTAATGCACAGAAATCTCTTGCATTCCTATAAACTAATGATGAAAAATCAGAAAGAGAAATTAAAGAAACAATCTCATTTACCACCACAACAAAAAGAAAAAATTACCTAGGAATAAACCTACCTAAGGAGGCAAAAGACTTGTACTCTGAAAACTATAAAACACTGATGAAAGAAATTAAATATGACACAAACAGATGGAGAAAGATACCATGTCCTTGGATTGGAAGAATCAATATTTTGAAAATGACTATACTACTCAAAGCAATCTACAGATTCAATGCAATCCCTATCAAACTACCAATGGCATTCTTCACAGAATCAGAACCAAAAATTCTACAATTTGTATGGAAATACAAAAGACCCCAAATAGCCAAAGCAATCTTGAGAATGAAAAATGGAGCTGGAGGAATCAGGCTCCTTGACTTCAAACTATACTACAAAGCTACTGTAATCAAGGCAGTATGGTACTGGCACAAAAGCAGTAATATAGATCAATGGTACAGGATAGAAAGCCAAGAGATAAACCCACGCACATATGGTCACCTAATTTATGACAGAGTAGGCAAGAACATACAATGGAGAAAAGACAGCCTCTTCAATAAGTGGTGCTGGGAAAACTGGACAGCTACACATAAAAGAATGAAATTAGAACACTTCCTAACAGCATACACAAAAATAAACTCAAAATGGATAAATGACCTAAATGACCCAGAAACTATAAAACACTTAGAGGAAAACATAGGAAGAACACTCTTGGATATAAACCACAGCAAGATCTTTTTTGACCCACCTCCTAGAGTAATGGAAATAAAAATGAAAATAAACAAATGGGACCTAATTAAACATAAAAGCTTTTGCACAGCAAAGGAAACCATAAACAAGACAAAAAGACAACCCTCAGAATGGGAGAAAATATTTGCAAATGAAGCAACAGACAAAGGATTAATCCCCAAAATATACAAACAGCCCATGGAGCTCAATATCAGAAAAACAAACAACCCAATTAAAATATGGGTGGAAAACCTAAATAGCCATTTCACCAAAGGAAACATACAGATGGTCAAGAGGCACATGAAAAGATGCTCAACATCACAAATCATTAGAGAAATGCATATCAAAACTACAATGAGGTATCACCTCTCACTGGTCAGAACGGCCATCATCCTAAAATCTACAAACAATAAATGCTGGATAGGGTGTGCAGAAAAGGGAACCCTTTTGCACTGCTGGTGGGAATGTAAATTGATACAACCACTATTGAGAACAGTATGGAGGTTCCTTAAAAAACTAAAAATAGAACTAACATATGACCCTGCAATTCCCCTATTGGGCATGTACCCTGAGAAAACTATAATTTGAAAGGACACATGTACCTCAGTGTTCATTGCAGCACTATTTACAATAGCCAGGACATGGGAACAACCTAAATGTCCAATGACAGATAAATGGATAAAGAAGATGTGGTACATATGTAAAATGGAATATTACTCAGCCATTAAAAGGAATGAAACTGGGTCATTTGTAAAGATGTAGATGGACTTAGAATCTGTCATACAGAGTGAAGTAACCCCAGAAGAGAAAAATAAATAATGTATATTAACACATATTTGTGGAACCTAGAAAAAATAGTACAGATAAACCTATTTCCTGGGCAAGAATAGAGACACAGATGTAGTGTACAGACATATGGACACAGGGGTGGAAGCGGAGGGTGGGAGGAATTGGGAGATTAGGATTGACATATATACACTACCATGCATAAAGTCGATAGCTAGTGGGAACATGCTATAAAGCACAGGAAGCTCAGATTGGTTCTCTGTGACAACCTAGATGGGTGGGATGGGGAAGCGTGGGAAGGAGATCCAAGAGGGAGGGGATGTATGTATACATATAACTGATTCACTTTATTGTACAGCAGAACCTAATACAACATTGTAAAGCAATTACACTCCAATAAAAATAATAATAAAATAAAATGGAACCAGAAGGTATGAAATGAAGACTCTCATGCACATGCACTCAGAAGAACAGTATGTAAAAATTGAGAAACTGAATGCCTAATTTTCAGAAGACTGTGACTTCTGAGGACAATGAACATCTGTCAAGAATCTCTCCCCCATCCTAAAGCCAGTAAACTTACTCTTGGACTCTGGCTGGATTTCCCCCTTTTTATACTCCTTGCCTATAAATACAGCACACCCCAAACCCTTAACAGACTCAACTGTATCTTGCTACAATGTGCATTTCCCAAACTGCAATTCCTCTGCTATTTCCAAATAAATTCAATTTCTGATAATTTGAGTTTGCCTCAATTTACCTCTGTATTTAGATTGACGTTTCATGGTGTCTGAAGTGGGATCAAAGGAGATAAACCCCAGAGTGACGGTGACCCTCAGTATTGAGTGAGGTAGCCCCTTGCACTCAATGCTTCTGTGAGTCACTCTCTGTTTCTGGCTTTATGAGTCTCGTCTCAGTTTTAGAGTTCCTTCCTTTTGGTCAAGTTCTCCAACTTTGCTTGGAATTTGGATAAGGACAAATTGTTCTTCTGGTGAGTATTCTTTTGGTTTATGAATTAGAATGCCTTGATTTAAATTAAAACTTGTGGATTTTTCCTGAGAGCAAAACTAAAATTAAATCAGATACCTTTATATGAGAGACAATTGTCTCTGAAGCACAAGACTCCTGTGTAAAGATAAGGTGGTCACAGATGAGCAAGTTTCACAGAACACCACTCACAAGAAAATTCCATGCAATGAGGGACACCTGGTTACAGGTTAGAAAAATAGGGCAAAGGCTGCCTACTAGGAAAAAGAAGTAGCCTGTGAAAAGCACACTGTCAAGCAAAACCCAAGCCCAAACCCTAAGCATACCCCTTAGGCTATCTAGGATTTTTTTCTTTGATCTCAGGAAAATTCCAGAAATGGGATCCCAGTCATCTAAATGTTCTAAGGGTAGCCCCTCTCTTGGAACTCTGGCAAGTTTTATGTTAAATAAAACATGGTCTCTCCTCATGTGTGTAGACCAATCTCACTGAAGACAACCTAGAATTACAATGGCCATTATGAGGAATGTTCCAGCTATACAAGAACATTCACTTAGGAAGTACACTTGAAAGCAAGGGTTCTCAAATCAAACAAACATAATGAGAAGCTTATTTTAATTCACATGCAGAAGACTCTAAAAGGCTTCAAAATTCCAAAATAGCTTCATTGAAAGATTAATTGCAAAAGGCTAATAAAGAATTATATATACAAGAAGTACCTAAAACAAAAGACTATAAGACTGATCTAACTTCTACTGTTCTGCTCTATCCTCCTTTACTTGAATATTCATTCTACTAGTCTTCTGTCTGAATTGTCTTTCCACTCTGAAGAGACCATGTAATCATAAACAAAAGTCTGCCAAGTTTGTAGCCTTAGAGATACCATCAAATATACTTTTGAATGAGGGCCCCCATATGGGTCTTTCCCAGGTCGGATGTGACACCAAAAAACTCTCTATAACTACCACCAGTTATTCCCTTAAATAGCCAAGGGGAAACTAAAATTACAATTAATAAGAAAACCTTGACAAATTCTGGTAAATACTGGAGCTGCACTCTCTACTTTAAACCGCACTCACTACAGAGCCTGCAGATAGGATCCTGGTTGTAAAGTGGCAGAAGACAGCAAAGAGTGAGAATTCTTACCGAAATCAATTCTCCTGAATATCTGTCTGTAGTACACAATCGAGAGGAAGGTAAAATTTCATATTTTCCCTCCCTTTCCTAATCCAGAACCACTGGTTATTGATCCTTTCTCTCCTAGGGACAGCTGTTGCCTTCCTGTTTGTCTTATTTTGTGTTCTAAGAACTTGGATTGACAACCATCATGTTGGGGGCCCCCAAATATGGCTGGGAAGAAATGTGAGTTGCACCCTACCTGTGGCTAGATATGGCTGGCTAGAAATGTAAGTTGAACTCCATTTACAGCTAGGGTCCTACCAATTATTGCCAGCCCTCAGGAGAATTGTCTAAGTCTTTCCTTTGGTTATCTTTGGGAACAGCTCTGGATATTGGGAGGGTAATATCCACTGTACCCTCTTTGGAGACGCCTCTTGTATCATGGAGTCATTCAATACTGCCAGGAATATTTACGGTTTGTCTTGGCTGAAACCTGATAAGATATTTAGAAGGATTTTTAAAGTAGCTCTATGGTCAGAAGTTGGCCAAATTGGAAGCTGATATTCAGAGCCTGATAGGAACATTTTAAGGCTTTCTCCCCTAAACCAAAATAAAACTATGTACCCAGAGGGAAAGGAAAACATTCTGAAGTCTTTTGTGGAAGGATTCACTAAAACATTCCAAAAACAAAGCTCTAAATCTAGAACATACGAATCTTTTGATTTTTTTCTTAGTTGAAGATCTTCTCCCTGATTTAAAAAAGCAAATTGAAGATAATATAGTTAGATGGGTGCATCAACCTATGTTATTCAAGTTTCAACCTAATTCCTTTATGAATTAAAAACAACTGTATTTGCCTTACAAATCTAGTCTTTACAAGGACAGAAACACAGCTCTTGAAGCAATTCAAAGCCTACCTATCCTTTTCCTTCACCAGTCCCAAAACTTTCTTTACTCATCTCAAAAGTCTTACAGATATTTTAAAACATCTAGATTTAAGAAACAAAAGTCCTTCTTGGAGGAACTTGCATTTTTTCCTTGTCCTTTTAAGATGTAAATGTTCTACCTTGTTTTCTCCAGGAACTCTTATCTAGGCCTCATCTAGGCTTATCTATAAATAATCCAAACATAAGTTAAGACTAATGTAAACATAATTGTTAAGAACAAGTGAACAAATATGTATTGGTCATGGTCTGCATGTTTCTCACTGGGTAGAAGCTTTTACCTATGGACAAGCACCTGCCTCTTTTGTAACAAATAAATTACTTGAAAACATCATCCCTATATTGGGCACCCCCACCATCGTGCATAGTGACCACACAACTCATTTTACTGGGCAGATAATCCAATAACTCTGCAAAGTCTTTCCTGTGCTACAGAGGCTGCATTGTCCATGTCATCCACAATATTCATGACTAGTAGAAAAAACTAATGGCATCACTAAAATCCAATTAGAAAAATGTTGTGAGACTTTGGAACGTCCCTGGACCAGGGTACTGTCACTGGTCCTTTTGAATCTAAGGTCCTTAGCTTTTGGAAAACATAAGGTCACTCCCTATTAAATAGTAACTGGAAGACTGAGGAATCTTCCTCATTCACAATACTCCGACCCTCAAATTGCCCAGCAGGACCTATTAGCAGTCACCTATTCTCTATCCCCAGAAAAATTTCTCACAGGTTACAAATATTATGCTGAATAAAAATACAACCTAAATTCTGACTCCCCTCATAACCGACTTCTCGGAGAATATGTCTACCAGAAAATACATCACCTAAAGGATTCCCTCTTCCCTCATTGGAAAGTATTTTTCCTGGTACTGTTCACCAATTCCTGTGTTGCTAAACGTGAAGGCATCCAACCTTGGATTCATCTGTCACAATTTAAAAGAATCACAGGACCTGAACGGGACAGTAAAGTCACTGTGATCTCAAACTCAAGATCTCCCTCTGGCCAGAAATAATGACATCTGATGAAGATAGCTATCCCAATACCCCCCACCAGGCCTGCATACCTCCACCACTGTTCTCCTTTACTATGAAAATCATGATTGGGGGGGTTATTAATCAGACCCCTCTGCTTATCTGTTTTATGCTCCTGTTTGCCCTTTTCCCTTTCTCCCTGACCTGAAAACATAATGTCCTTGTCCATGTCTCCCAGGCAATTACCAAGGGAGGTAACCTTTCAGACTGCTCCATTTGCCATCTGAAACTTCGATCTCTTTATAATGTTGGAGAACCCCTATGAGATAGGAAGGAAGGGGGCAGGGCACAACCATTAAAAGAATGACAAAACCATTAAGGAGAACAGGATACCATAAAAACCGGTTAGAACTTATTAGGCCCAAGATGGTGGAATATTTGACTTCCAGTAGAACTTGAGCCTGATTATTCACTCACTGTAATATATTAGCATACTAAATGACACACCCACAGGTGCCATGACAGTTCTGAAGCCAACTATAAAAGGTCAAAAAGTGGGTGGTGCCCCAACTCCTGGAAATCCCTGCCCCTTATCCAAGATAGTTAGAATATTCCTCCCACTCATTAGCCTATCAAATTACCCAGCCCATAAAAACTAACCACCCCACAGTACAAGGCCACTCTCACTTTCTTAGACGACCC
>NC_138981.1:53322074-53366519 GCF_964341445.2 Mesoplodon mirus | reverse complement strand
AGAAATAACTTTTATTTCAGGATAGAATATTTACTTCCTAAATGTACTGAAAACCTAACTAACTCCAGGCTTGAAAGGACATATGTAGCAATCCTTGTAAGTGAATCCATTAAAATGCCACTTTAGCAGGAGTAGGTTGCACCTTGACAGGATTTGTCTTTGTAGTGGTTAGCATTCTCCTTGCATCTATGAATACCTACATGGCTTACACATAACTGGACAGTGTTTTCTTAGGTTATCTAAACAGTGCCCTTAACTGTCCACAACCAAACTGAGACACATCTCCCCTGAATTTACATCATCAAGTTAGGACAGGACTTATGGGAAGCATTTATGATTCAGGATTCGCTTCCTTTGGCAGATCCCTACTTCCCTGGTTAGGAGTGAGTGTGAATGAAGCTATGATCAGAAACTTCTCTTTAACCCTTGGAAACATCACCAACACTACTGCTAAGGCCATAGCAGCCCAACAAAAATCCCTAGGCTCTCTAGCTAAAGTTGTCCTTGTCAATAGAATAATCTTCAATTATCTCTTAGCTGAACAAGGAAGTGCCTGTACAATAGTCAACACACCTGTACTTGGATTAACACTTCTAGGGAGTGGAGATACAATTATCTAAAATATGAGAACAAGCCCATTGGTTACAAGTCCAAACTGACTCCATCTTATAATTTGTCATTTTACTCAACTGGTTACCAACAGGATTGGGCTCATAGTTTAGATCTACAGTATAGTTTTTGGTCTTTCTATCTGCCATTTTATTTTGTGTTGTAATTTTTAAAGTACTCAGCTGTTGTCTATCCAGCATCTGTAAAAATAACAAAACTGAAATTGTTTGTCCAATGCTTCAACATGGACAACCTAACCACCCATAACCTTGACAAGATCTCCCTGCCTTGACCCTCCACTTAGCCCCAATATAAAGAAGGCACTCGAATGTAGCCTTTTGAAGTTGCTACTAACCCCCAAAGCTTCTCTCACCCTGAAGAAAGGTGTCCAATCATAGTATGGTGAAGAAAGATAAACAAAATGGATTATCAGTCAAAAGACAAAGTCCATGCAGAAGAAACACCTAGCAATATATTAGGTGATCAGCACCCTGCAATGGAGACTTAATAAAAAAGGGAAAATGTAGAACCAAACTAAAATGGAGTCACTTATGTCAGGGATGAAATGGAGATGATCAACACAGGCTGATAAAAGAAAATTAACCTAACCTTACAAAAATTTACAGCTTTCTCAGAAATCAGCAGAGTACACTAGCTAATTTCCAAACTTCAAGTCTTCCTTGGTTTCCCTGAATCAACTATCCTGATCCTAATATACAGAGTTTGGTTTTTGACATTTCTTTTTGTTCAAATGAGGCCAATGAAATCCACTTGCCATACTCTCCTCCGCGGGACAAGATGCCTGAGGATGGTCCTCCTTAGCTCCAAGGGACATATACCTCATATAACAATGTCAGAAAGAAAAAAAAAGAAAGAAAAAGAGAGAGAAGAGGAGAGAAGGGAAGAGAAGCAAAGGGAAGAGAAGAGAGAGAAGAGAACAAAGGGAGGAAGGAAAACAATGACCAAAGACATGGTTGATCAGCAATGCTTTCTGTGAAACATTTTGATCAAGAGAGGGAACTGTGAAAGGATTTCAATCTAAAATGGAACTGGAAGATATGAAATGGAAAATCTCACATGTGCGCCCTCAGAAGAACAGAACCTAAAGACCGATAGACTGATTTCCATAAATGCCTAATTTACAGAAACCTAAGACTTATCTCTGACCAATGAGTATCTGCTAAGAATCTCTCCCCATCCTCAAGCCAACAAATTTACTGCTTAGACTCTCGCTGGAATTCCCTCTCTTTACACTTCTTGCCCATAAATACAGCCCACCCCAAACCCTCAGTGGACTCACTTGTAGCTTGCTATAGAATATGTTTACTGAATTGCAACTCCTCTGATATTCCTGAATAAACTCAATTTCTGATAATGTGAGCTTGCCTCACTTTACCTCTTTATTTAGGTTGACACTATAAATATCCCATATTTGTCCAGAGATAAAAAACTACAGATTCAAGAATCAGAGGGAGACCCAAATAACATAAACCCAAATTATTCCATGACAAGACACATCATAATTAAACTTCTAAAAATTAAGACAAATAAAATATCTTGAAAGCAACCAAAGGGAAAAATACACTTTACCTATAAGGGAAAAATTAAAATGATGGCATAATTCCCATCAGAAATGATGAAAGCCAAAAGGAAATGGAACAATATATTTTAAGTGCTGAAAGAAAAAAGAGAATTTTCAACAATAATTCTATGTAGTGACAATATCTTTCAGTAATGAAAGGGAAATCAAGATATTCTTAAAGCAATTATACTCCAATAAAGATGTTTAAAAAAAGATATTCTTAAATGAAGGAAAATTAAGAGAATGTGTCATAGGCAGACTTATCCTAGAAGAATGAACAAAGGAAGTTCTCTAAACAGAAAGGAAATACTAAGAGGAGGAAACCTGGAATTTCAGGAAGGAAGAAAGAACACTGTAAGGAAGAAAATATCAATAATAAAGTAAGTGTCCCTTCTCCCATTGATTTTTCTAAATTATGCTTGATATTTTAAGCAAAATCATAATACTTCCTGAAGTTCTTCTAAAAGTATGCAGATAAAATATTTAAGAAAACTATATATGTGAGAGAGTTAAATAACATAAAAGTTTTTAGGGTTTCTACACTTCACCATAATTAATAAAATGATGACTACAATAGACTGTCACAATATGTATTATATTTCAATATAATAACAACATATAATGTATAATATATATAATATTTTGTGTATTATATGTTATATATTATGTACTATCACATATATACATGTTATACTATATGTTGGATATATGTTATACAAATATATATACATGGATATATATTTTAGTGGTTGTCCTAGTGTGTGTGTGTGTGTGTATCAACATAACATTAAAATCAGTATAAAAAGATATACTCAAAAGCACTAAAAAGAAATCAAAAGAATTCTAAAAAATGTTTAAGTAACCAACAGGAAGGCAAGAAAGGAGAAAGAGAGAGAAAAGAAACAAAGAATATATAGAAAACAAACAATTAAATGGCAAGATTAAAAGCCCTAACATATTAGTAATTACATTAAATGTAAATGGCATAACTACACCAATTAAAAAGAGGGATTAGTAGAATAGATTTAAAAATATGATCTGGAGTGACGTCAACATCACAGCTAAGTGAGATACTCCCTTTGTCTTTCCCCTTCAATCCACAACCAGTAAAATATCCACAGATGAACAATGTGCCTATGTCCAACACACCAGGACACTGGAGAATTCCACATATCTGTACCTCTAAAGGTGGGTGGATTGGAACACATAGAGGAGGCAAAACCAGGAGGATAGAGGAAGCAGTATTTGCAACCCCAGACCCTTGGCCACAGCAGCTGAGCCACGGTCCCAGAGAACCCAGTAGCAGTAGGGGAGTCATCACACATGACTCAAGCCTCCCAGCCACAGTAGCAGCCTCAGCCACAGATAACTGGACAGCAGTGGCAGCAGAGCCCATGATCCTATCCCTCCAGCTGCAGAGGTTCCTGTGACTCCAGCCCCCACCTCAATCCCTTGTCCACTGCAGTGGGTCCCATGAAGCCAGAAGCACCAGTCATGGCAGAGGTACCTGCAACCCCAGCTCCCCTCCTTCTCCCATGGTGGCAGAGCCTGCAACTCAGAAGATCCCAGATGCAGGAGAAACATCTACCATCCTAATGGTCCAGGTGACAATGCCAGTGACAGTGGCAGCAGCAAGGCATCAACAACCCCAGAGGCACAAGCAGTGATAACAAGGGCAGTTGGTGACACTTGTGACAGAGGCAGTGGAGGGTGGAAATTGCTTACTCAAAATATAACCAGAGGTAGCTCAGGTAAGAGAAACCAAAAACTTGTGCTATAGCACCACATACTGGAAAACAAAAGAAAGGCCTCTAATTTCTAACCTATTGAATCATTAGAATAAAGTAAAAGAGAAAAAAAAAAAGCTTTACTTAAAGAAGGTGCTTGCTACTTCAAATGTGTAGCGGAACAACTCATCAAGCACCACGAAGAACCATAGTAATGCTGTATCACAAAAGAAAATGACAATTCTTCAGAAACCAAACAAAGTAACAGAATATGGTGATCCAACTTCCGTAATTTAAAATAGCTGTCATTAAGAAACTCAATGAGCTCCAAGAAAACTCAGAAAGGCAGTTCAGTGAGTTCAGGTATAAAATTAATGAACAAAAGCAATACTTTACCAAAGAGATGGAAACTCTAAAAAGGAACCAAACAGAAATTCTGAACCTGAAGCACTCAATAAATGAGATGAAGAATGCACTAAAAAGCACTGGAAAAAGAGCAGGCCACATGAAAGGAAAAAATTACTGAGTTCTGAGACAGATATTTAGAAATGATACAGGTAGAAAGGAAATAGAATTTTAAAAGATTTAAAAAAGGAGATTCCACAAGAGCTATCTGACTCACTGAGGAAGGGCAACATTAGGGCAATGGATATCCCAGAAGGAGAAAAGAGGGAGAAGGGAGCAGTTTATTTAAAGAAATAATATCTGAGAACTTCCCAAACCTGGGGAAGGAACTGGATATACACGTCCATGAAGCTAAGAGAAGACCTATAATTAGGTCTTCAATAAAAAAATACTTTCTCAAGAAATGTTATATTAAAACTGTCAAAAGTCAAAGGCAAAAAAAAAAAAAAAATAAGGCAGCCCGGGGAAAAAATCTTGGTAAACTACAAAGTAAACTCCATTAGGTTATCAACAGATTTCTCAGCAGAAACTCTACAGGCTAGGAGGGAGTGGAATGATACTATCAAAATACTGAAAGATAAAACCATCAGCAAAGAATACTCAATCAAGCAAAGTTATCATTCAGATATAAAGGAGATATAAGGGATTTCTCAGACAAACAAAAGCTGAGCGAGCTCATCAATGCTAGACCTGCCTTATAAGAAATGTTGAAAGAAGCTCTTCTACCAGAAACAAAAATGCAAAATTACACAAAACTTTGAGTAAGATGATAAACAGGCAGACAAAAGTGCAACTCTATATCAGAATAGGTTGTTAAACAATTTACTATAGCAAAAGGTGAAAAGGAGGAAAAGAAGAAAAAAATAACTATAGCTACTTCAATTTGGCAACAAACTCACAACAAAAAAAGGATAATTTGAGATATAAAAAACATAAAATGGAAAGAATAGGATAGAACCCATATAAGCAAACGAAGAACAGACGCTATCAGCCAAAAAAAGGACTATTTTATCTATGATATGTTGTAAGCAAAGTTCATGTTATCTATAAAACGTAAATCTAGAGCAGAGGCACAAAACATAAAAAAGAGGAAACTGAGAAAACATCATAGAAAACCACCGGAAGTAAAATAGTAAACAGAAATACAAGGAAAAAGAAACAATGGAGATATAGAGCAACCAGAAAAACAAAAGATCAAAGGCAGGATGAAATTCTCATTTATCAATAATCTCACTAAATATAAATGGACTGAGCTGACCAATCAAAAGACACAGAGTAGCTGGATGGATTAAAAAGCAAGACTCAACTATATACTGTCTCCAGAAGACTCACCTCAGCTCTAAAAAGAAACAGAGGCCCAAAGAGAAGGGATGGAAGATAATAATCCAAGTGAAAGGCAGACGAAAGAAAGTGGGTCTAGTCACACTCACAGACTTCAAGCCAAAAAAAGATAACAAGAAGCAAAGACAGTATAAAATGATAAAAGAGAGAATTAATCAAGAAGATGTAACAGTTATTAATAAATATGCACCTAATATAGGGGCAGCAAAGTATATAAAGCATTTATTAACAGATCCAAAAGTAAAAATTGACAGCAACACAATAATAGCAGACTTTAACACCCCATTTACATGAATAAATAGATCATCCAGACAGAAAGTTAATAAGGAAACAATGACCTTAATGATACTTTAAACCAGATGTATTTGAGAGATCTGTATAGAACATTTCATACAAATGCAGCAGAATATTCTTCTCAAGTGAACATGGGACTTTCTCAAGGATACACCGTATGTTGGGACTCAAAACAAGTCTCAGTATATTTTAGAAAATTCAAATCATATCAAGCATCTTTTCCAATCCCAGTAGTATGAAACTAGAAATCAACTACAAGAAGAAATCTGGAAAGAGCATAAAAATGTGCAGACTCAACAACATGCTACTGAACAACAGGTGGGTCAATGAAGAAATCAAAAAAGAAATTAAAAAACTATCTGAAGACAAAAGAAAATGAAAATACATTATATAAAATCTATGGGATGTATCAAAAGCAGTACTAAGAGGGGAATTTTTAGCAATAACAAGCCTACCTCAAGAAATAAGAAAAACAATCTTAAATACACAATCTAAACTTACATCTAAAGGAAGTAGTAAAAGAAAAAGAAGCAAAGTCCAAAGTCAGTAGAAGGAAGGAAATGTAAACAAAGAATATTGCCTGCCATTTCAGTAAACAAGGAACGTCGCCCACCTTTCCAGTTCTACAAGGATAAAGTCATTAGCCCACCAACAGTGCATCCTGAGGGGAATTCAGGATGGAGGAAAAACAGGAAGCATTATGTATTTGGATTCCAGCCTTAGATAGTTAGCATGGATATCTAAGGAATAATTTCAGTGAATCCAGATTCTTGCATCTTCTCACACATAGAAAAACACTAAAATAAATAACTTGAGATGTCTGTTCTTCGTGATTAGCAGTAATCTTTTGATGTTTGACTCTACATTTTTTTCCAGCAAAACTCGTATATACCCTGGCTCCTCCCTTACCTCTTCAGAGCAGTTCCGCAGAGCTATCTGAGAGGCAGTCTTCTGGGTTATCATGCTCAGTAAGATCCCTGAATAAAACTTAACTCACAGCTTTTAGGTTGTGCATTTTTCTTCAGTCGACAGTTTTGGCGACCATGATGGAAACCAGAGCAGACTTCTCTTCTTTGCCTAAACTCTGAGAATCCAGAGCCTTGGTACCAGCAGAGGTCCCTTGTGCCCATCTGCCTCCTCAGTGAGTCCAGATGCATCTGGGTGAATCTTCCTGGGTCTTGGATCTCCTGTTATTGGCTAATGACCCTAAGCTTCATTCAGTGGTGGACAAACTCCTCGTTGTAAGGAGTAGATTTCCCTTCAACTTAGTTTCAAGAAGAGTTATCTGGGTTACCCCAGGTGAAAGACACTGGGAAGATTTTTCTCAGTTGAAAGGCACTGAGTGGATTACCCCAGTTGAGAGACACTGCTATGATTTTACTCAGCTGAAGGACAGTGAGTAGGTTTGGACTGCGTGATTAGGTAGGAGGCTGGCCTATTGTTTTCCCTTGAATTGGCTGCTTTAATAGGGTTTTTTGGCATAAAAGTGAAACTATCACATGAGAGCTTTCTGCTCTGAAGAAGAAAAGGGACATCTCCTCCTAGTCAGCAATGACTTTCTCAGGCAACTGAGAAACCTGGAGTGGTGCAGGCAAGTCCTCATACTATATAGCAGTCCCATAAGGAAACCCATTATTTAACTAAAAAAAGAAACTTGCTCATACTACATATGAGAAATGGCTACTCAGTGTTCCAAGCACCCACGGCAGTTTTAGACAGCTAGAGGGAGAAACTTAGACATGTAAAAGAGCTGAAACGATACTAGGGTGACACCTAGAGGAGTTAAGCTCACAAACAGTACGTTTGTTCACCGCACAATCATCACTAGTAGCTTTATCATGACAAACAGACCTCAGAATGGGAAACAAAGCTTTCTAAACAAAAGAAAAAGGAATGACAGATTTCTAACCTCCAACTAACACCCCAGCCAAGTTCATGTATGGAATTTATACTTGCAAATACTTAATTGGGGAAACTGTACTAAAGGAGGTCTCAACTTAAAGTGGCCAAATTGGGGTTCTTTTGACATTCCAAAATTAAGTATTTTTTGCCTGTGCAGCTAGAGAAAGCTGGCCATAAGATCAAACAGACTGAATGGAATGCTTATTTTGATTGGCATTCAGAAGTTTTAAAAAAAGGAAATGATAAAATAACACCTTTGCAGGAAACAAATTGCTTGAAATTATATTGGAATTTTTAAAAGCCACTAGTGTTAACCCTGCCTCTCCCTCTGCTCCTCCCTCATATTCTCTTTTACCTGAACTGCCTGACCCAGATGCTGTCTATTTCTCTCTTCCATTACCTCTGCCTCCTACTGCTTCCTCTCCCACAGTGAAGGAGGAACTTGCCTTTCTCGCCCTCTGTCTTTAAGATGCAAATGTTCTACCTGATTTTTAGATGTTTCATTCTGTGTTTCGAAATCTTGGTCTCTGCCATCCAGACAGTACATATATGGTGTACATTTGGCAGCCAGTCAAATGGACTGAGACTCCAAGCAGTCTTTTTGTCTGGCTGTGCCAACTCTCAGGGAAATTTGTCGTAAGGGGTCCTAGACCATAAGGGGACTTTACCATTTCAATCTTTGTTACATCACCTCTACAACGAAGGCCTTTACTTTCTTAAACTATTTTTAGGAGTAAACTTTCTGGATCTTGTGAGGCTGTATCCTTTGCACTCTCTTTTGAGGATGCCTCTTGAATCTTATTGGTTTGAGTTGCTACTAAGATATTACTGGTCAATGGCTAGACAATGGATCCTTTAAATTGGAAAAACTTCTAAATTGGTAATTTTTTAAAGAATTCTCATTATAAACTGCTGTTTTATTGGTACAAATGAAAAGACCAAATCATAAAGTGGATACAAAAATTATAATGGCTAACTTTAAGGACTCCCTTAATATAAAACAAACAATAAAAAACGGTTAGGGAAGCCTTATTTGTGGTCTTGGCTTCCCCTCAATGGATCTTACAGATGCTAATAAAAACAACAAATTAACTGATGTTCCTTAGATTGATTTACAGAGGAAGAAGAAGTTAAGGGGAAAGTCAAGAGGCTTCTTCCCAATGAGGTGGACATTTAAAGGGACTTAATGGAAATCTTTAGATGGTTATTAAGAAATGGGATAAATAAAATGAGTGTTAATAGGATTAAAACAAAGATTTTGATACAACACTACCTAATGTTGGATGGGCCAAAGGGATCCCCCACGTTGGTCACCAAAACATTAAAGGGCCCCAAGTCTGCTCTATTTATCCCAGTTTAAAATATATATATTTAAAAGGCTCAAATAAAATCACACTCACCAGCAATTGCTGGGGCATCAGTTAGATAAATTAATCAAATCAAAGATTGACAAAAGGGTCTGAGTCCCTCAGCCCCACCCCTCACTGTGTGCATACAAAAATGAATGAAATGGCCCAGGGATAAAAGTATCTATGATTTCTTGTAAGAATAAGCTTGATGATGGGGTCTTAATGGAAACTAAAGTTAAAGGTATAAGAGTTGACAAAATTGAAATAAAAGTTTATTTTTAAATGGTACTTTTTATTGAAGTATAGTTGAGATAAAATGTGTTAATTTACTGCTGTACAGCAGTGATTAATTTATACATATATATATATATATATATATATATATATATATATATATATATATACATTCTGTTTTATATATTCTGTTCCATTATGGTTTATTATGATATTGAATATAGTTCTCTGTGCTATACAGTAGAACCTTGTCGTTTATCCATTCTATCTATAAAAACTTACATCTGCTAACCCCAAACAGCCACACCATACCACAACCAAATCACTCCCCCTTGGCAAACGCAAACCTGTTCTCTATGTCTGTGATTCTGTATCTGTTTCATAGATAGGTTCATTTGTGTCATATTTTAGATTTACATATAAGTAATATCATATGGTATTTGTCTTTCTCTTTCTGACTTACTTAGTATGATCATCTCTGTGTCCATCCATGTGGCTGCAAATGGTATTATTTCATTCTTTTTTAGGCTGAGTAGTATTCCATTGTATATACGTACCACCTCATCTTTATCCATGCATCAACGGGCATTTAGTTTGTTTCCATGTCTTGGCTATTGTGAATAGTGCTGCTATGAACATTGGGCTGCATGTATCTTTTCAAATTAAAGATTTCTCTGGATATATGCCCAGGAGTGGGATTGCAGGATCATATAGTAACTCAAATTTTAGTTTTTTAAGGAACCTCCATACTGTTTTCCATAGTGGCTGCATCAATTTACTTTCCCTCCAACAGTGTAGGAGGGTTCCCTTTTCTCCACACCTTCTCCAGAATATGTTATTTATAGATTTTTAATGATGGCCATTCTGACCAGTGTGAGGTGACACCTCATTGTAGTTTTGATTTGAATTTCTCTAATAATTGGCAATGTTGAGCATCTTTTCATGTACTTATTGGCCATCTGTATGTCTTCTTTGGAGAAGTGTCTATTTGGGTCTTCTGCCCATTTCTGGATAGAGTCGTTTGTTTTTTTGTTGTTGTTGCTGAGTTGTATGAGCTGTTTGTATATTTTGGAAGTAAAACCTTTGTCAGTCACATCATTTGCAAATATTTTCTCCCATTCTGTAGGTAGTCTTTTCGTTTTGTTTATGGTTTCCTTTGCTGTGCAAAATCTTGTAAGTTTGATTAGGTCCCATTTGTTTACTTTTGTTTTTATTTCTATTGCCTTGGAAGACTGACCAAGGTATGATTTATGTCACAGACTTGTCACTGATATGTGATATGTCACAGATTTGTCACTGGTATGATTTATATCACAGAATATTTTGCCCATGTTCTCTTTTAGGAGTTTTATGGTGGCATGTCTTATGTTTAAGTCTTTAAGCCATTTTGAGTTTATTTTTGTGTATGGTGAGAGGGTGTGTTCTAACTTCATTGATTTACATGGGGCTGTCAAACTTTCCCAACACCATGTGCTGAAGATACTTTTTCCCGTTGCATATTCTTGCCTCCTTTGTCAAAGATTAATTGACCATAGGTGTGTGGGTTGATTTCTAGGCTCTCTATTCTGTTCCATTGATCCATATGTCTGTTTTTGATTATTGTAGCCCTGTAGTATTGCCTGATGTCTAGGAGGGTTATGTGTCCTGCTTTGTTCTTTTTCTTCAGGTTTCTTTGGGGATCCCAGGTCTCTTATGGTTCCATATGAATTTTAGAATTATTTGTTCTAGTTCTGTGAAAAATGTCATGGGTAATTTGAAAGGGACCACATTAAATCTGTAGATTACTTTGGGTAGTATGGCCATTTTAATAATATTAATTCTTCCAATCCAAAAACATGGGATATGTTTCCATTTCCTTGGTCATCTTCAATTTGTTTTATTAATGTTTTGTAGTTCTCAGCATATAAGTCTTTCACCTCCTTGGTCAGGTTTATTCCTGGGGGTTTGATTCTAAAAGGCATTTCTTTTTACATTCCCTTTCTGATATTTCATTGTTGGTGTAAATAAATGCAATCAATGTCTGTGTGTTAATCTTATATCCTTGTATCTTGCTAAATTTGTTTATCAGTTCTATTTGTTTTTGTGAGTTTTTAGGGTTTTCTATATATGGTATCAAATCTTCTGCATATAATGACAATTTTACCTCTTCCCTTACAATTTGGATAATTTTTATTTCTTTTTCTTGTCTGATTGCTGTGGCTAGGACTTCCAATACTATGTTGAATAGAATAGGCGAGAGTGGGCATTCTTGTCTTGTTCCAGATTTTAGTGGGAAGGCTTTCAGCTTTTCACCATTGAGTATTATATTGGTTGTGGGTTTGTCATAAATAGCTTTTATTATATTGAGATATGTTCCCTCTATACCCACTTTGGTAAGAGTTTTTATCATGAATGGAGGTTGAATTTTGTCAAATGCTTTTTCTGCATCTAGGGAGATAATCATGTGGTTCTTGTCCTTTCTATTGTTTATGTGGTGGGTCACATTGATTGATTTGTGTATATTGAACCATCCCTGTGAACTTGGGATAAATCCCACTTGGTCATGGTGTATGATCTTTTTTATGTGTTGTTGGATTCAATGTGCCAATATTTTGTTGAGAATGTTTGCATCTATATTTATCAAAGATACTGGCCTGTAATTTTCTTTTTTGGTGGTATCTTTGTCTGGTTTTGGTATCAGGGTGATGGCTTCATAGAATGTCTTTGGGAGTCTTCCTTCCTCTTCAGTTTTTTGGAAGAGTCTGAGAAGGATTGGTATAAGTTCTTCTTTGTATGTTTGGTAGAATTCACCTGTGAAGCCATCTGGTCCTGGACTTTTATTTGTAGGGAGTTTTAAAATTACAGATTCTATCTCACTTTTAGTGATTAGTCTGTTCAAATTATCTATTTCTTCCCTTTTTTCTTAATTGTACATTTCATTTATTTTTACTTTTATTTATTTATTTTTGAATTTTTGAATTTTATTTTATTTTTTTATACAGAAGGTTCTTATGAGTTATCTATTTTATACATATTAATATATATATGTCAATCCCAATCTCCCAATTCAGCACACACAACCCCACACCACCACCACTTTCCCCCCTTGGTGTTCATACATTTGTTCTATACGTCTGTGTCTCTATTTCTACCCTGCAAACCAGTTCATCTGTACCATTTTTCTAGGTTCCACATATATGTGTTAATATATGATATTTGTTTTTCTCTGACTTACTTCACTCTGTATGACAGTCTCTAGATCCATCCACGTCTCTACAAATGACCCAACTTCATTCCTTTTTATGGCTGAGTAATATTCCATTGTATATATGTGCCACATCTTCTTTATCCATTCGTCTGTCAATGGGCATTTAGGTTGCTTCCATGACCTGGCTATTGTAACTAGTGCTGCAATGAACATTGGAGTGCATGTGTCTTTTTGAATTATGGGTTTCTCTGGGTATATGCCCAGTAGTGGGATTGCTGCATCATATGGTATTTCTATTTTTAGTTTTTTAAGGAACCTCCATACTGTTCTCCATAGTGGTTGTATCAATTTACATTCCCACCAACAGTGCAAGAGGGTTCCTATTTCTCCACACCCTCTCCAGTATTTGTTGTTTGTAGATTTTCTGACGATGCCCATTCTAACTGGTATGAGGTGATACTTCATTGTAGTTTTGATTTGCATTTCTCTAGTAATTAGTGATATTGAGCAGCTTTTCATGTGCTTGATTCAATTTTGGTGGGCTGAAACTTGTCCATTTCTTCTAGGTTATCAAATTTGTTGGCATATACTTACTCACAGTATTCCCTTATGGTTTTTTGTATTTCTGTGTAATTGGTTATGTATTCTTTTTCATTTCTTATTTTGTTTATTTGAGTTCTCTCTCCTTTCTTCTTGGTGAGCCTGACCAGAGATTTGTCGGTCTTGTTTATCCTTTCAAAGAACCAGCTCTTGGTTTCATTGATGTTTTTCTTCTGTTTTTTTAATCTCTATTTTATTTATTTCCTCTCTGACCTCTATTATTTCCTTCCTTCTGCTGACTTTAGGTTTTATTTTTTCTTCTTTTTCTAATTCTTTTAAGATGTAGCTTAGGTTGTTTGAGATTTTTCTTGTTTTTTGAGGAAAGTCTGTATCACTATGAACTTCCCTCTAAGAACTACTTCTGCTGCATCGCACAGATTTTGTATGGACGTCCTTTCATTGTCATTTGTCTCAAGGTATTTTTAAATTTCCTATTTGATTTCATCATTGATCCATTGTTTTTTTAGTAGCATGTTGTTTAGTCTCCATGTAATTTTTTTTTCTCATTCCTTTTTCTGTGGTTAATTTCCAGTTTCATGCTGTTGTGGTCAGAAAAGATGCTTGAGATAATTTCTATACTCTTAAATTTGCTGAGACTGGTTTTGTGCCATAGAATGTGGTCAATCCTAGGGAATGTTCCATTTGCACTTGAAAAAAATGGGATTTCTGGGATTTTTTGGGATATAATGTCCTGAAAATATCAATTAAGTCTAACTGTTCTATTGTATGATTTAGGATCTCTGTTTCCTTATTGATTCTCTGTCTAGAAGATATGTCCATTGATGTGATTGGGGTGTTAAAGTCTCCTACTATTATTGTATTCCTGTCAATTTCTCCCTTTATGTCTGTTAGTATTGATTTATGTATTTGGGTCCTCTTATATTAGTGCATATATGTTGATGAATGTAAAATCCTCTTCTTGTATTGATTCTTTTATCATTATATAGTGTCCTTCTTCATCTTTCTTTATGGCCTTTGTTTTAAAGTCTATTTTGTCTGATATGAGTATTGTAACCCCCACTTTCCTGTCATTTCCATTAGCATGAAGTATCTCTTTCCATCCCCTCACTTTCAATCTATGTGTATCCTTTGCCCTAAAGTGGGTTTCTTGTTGGCAGTATATTGTAGGCTCTTGTTTTTTGTTTTGTTTTGTTTTGTTTTGCTGTTTTTTTTTAATCTATTTGGCCAGACTGTGTCTTTTGACTGGAGCATTTAGTCCATTTGCATTTAAGGTAATTATTGATACATATGTATTTATTGCCATTTTAAGTCTTGTTTTCCCCTTGATTTTATATTTCTTCTTTGTCCCTTTCTTGTTCTTTTTTGTTTTTTCTTTTGTGGTTTGATGATTTTCTTTTGTGTTATACTTATATTCTCTTCTTTTTGGTTTTTGTGAATCTATTGTATGTTTTTGACTTGTGGTTACCCTGTTCTTCAAGTATGTTAACGCCTTTCTATCTCTACTTGCATTAGACTGGAGTCATACAGGCTCGAACACATTCTAGAAAGACAAAAATGTCTACATTTTCCTACTCTCCTCCCCATTTTATGATTTTGATGTCTTGTTTTACATCTTCATGTTCATCCTTTTGCTGTTCATTGTGGTTATCATCACTTTCACAGAAATTTTATTTATTTATTTATTTATTATAATCTGTGTACTGGCTTATTTAAATGATTTACTTTCCAATTGTGGTTTTCTCTTTCCTATAGATCTTTACTTCTTTTCTACTTAGAGAAGACCTTTCAATATTTCCTCTAGGATAGGTTTAGTATTGCTGTATGCTCTTAATTTTTGCTTTTCTGAGAAATTCTTTACCTCTACTTCTGTTCTAAATAGTCTTGCTGGGTAGAGTATCCTAGGTTGCAGATTTTTCCCCTTCAGGACTTTGAGTCTATCTTGCCACTTCCTTCTGGCCTGCAACGTTTCTGTGGAGAAATAAGCTGATAACCTTATGGGGGGTGCCCTTGTAACTAACTCTTTGTTTTTCTCTCGCTGCTTTTTGAATCCTCTCTTTAACTTTTAACAGTTTTTATCATAATATGTCATGGTATAGGTCTGTCTGGGTTTATCTTGTTTGGGATTCTCTGTGCTCCCTGAATCTGCATATCTGTTTTCTTTTTTAGGTTTGGGAAGTTTTCAGCCATAATTTCTTTAAATACATTTTCAACCCCCTTTTCTCTTTCTTCTTCTGGAATTCTTATTATACATGAATTGGCATGCTTTATATTATCCCATAGATCTCTTATATTGCTTTATTTACTTATTTATTTTTACTTGGCTTTGTGTCTGCTCTCCTGATTGGGTGGTTTGCATTATTCTGTCTTCCAGGTCACCTATTCATTCTTCTGCATTATTCATTCTGCTCTTCATTGCCTTTAGTTTAGCTTTTGTCTCTGCAAATGAGTTGTCTAATTTTTCCTGGTTCCTCTTTATAGTTTCCAGTTCTTTTGTACAGTATTCTGCATTTCTGTCAATAGCCTTTCTTATTTCCTTCAGTATTTTCATTATTTCCTTTTGGAAATCAGTGTCTATTAAACCGAAGAGGTCTGTTTCATTGTTTGTCCTTTCAGGGGTGTTCTCTTGGTCTTTTAACTGGGAGTGGTTCCTCTGCTCCTTCATTTTACTTATAGTTATGTTACTCTGTGAGTTTAGTAGAAATAATTATCTACTGTGGTCTTGGAGGGCTATTTATATGTGGGGGCATCCTTGTGTAGCTTGTGTGGGTTTAATTGTTTGGTGCAAGGGCTGTTTTTAGTATGGATGCCTGTCACCTCTTTCCTCAGTGTGTGCTGGTTGTTATCCCCTTGATAGGGGATGTGCAGATGTGGCAGCTGTTTCCTATTCCTGGGGATCTTGGAGGCAGTGGTGGCTCAGGCATGCTCCCAGAGCATGTGATGGGAGCAGAAGAAGCTCCCGACCACTCCTCGAGTCTGTAAGGGCAGCAGTGGAATCTCACGACCACTCCTAGCATCTGGGCAGTCAGTGGTGGGGGCTCATGAACACACCTAGGGTCTGGGAGGGAGGTAGCAGGGGCTCGTGAACACTCCCAGCATTCAGGAAGGTGGTGGTGGCAACTTGTGACTATCATTGGAGCCTGTCCTGCACTCTGCAAGCACACGCACAGGGAAAATGGCTACAAGCCGGGTCCCTCCTCTCCCATTATGCACCCTCCCCAAACAATGGCAACTGGCCTCTAAGGCATCCCAGGCTTCCTCCGTGTACACCATCAGTTGTGGTCACACTGGATTCCAGTACTCTCCCCCAACAGGCTGTTTCCACACAGCCAACTCCAGTCCTCTCCCCAGTTCTGATCTCTGAAGCCCGAGTTCCAGCACCAAGCCCCTGCCCGCAGCGGCAGTAGTGTGTCTCAGGTTGGGGAGTGCAGGGAGGCGGCATTGACTATCTGTGCTGTTCTTCCTCTGCTCTGGCTGCCACAAACCGGATGCTGCATTCTCCTCTCACATTGTGAAGCACCCACTCTGTCCTGTCTCCCCACTAGTGAGGAGGCTTCCCAGGGTTCAGGAACCTTTCCTCTTTCACAGCTCCCTCCCAGGGATGCAGTCCTGTCCCAATTCCTCTCTTGCTTTCTTTTTTTTTTTCTTTTTTTATACCTGTTTACAGGGAGATTTTCTTGGCTTTCAGCAGTCTGAGGCCTTCTGCCAGTGCTCAGTAGATAATCTGTGAGAACTTTTCTACATGTAGATGTATTTTTGATGTATTTATGGGAGAAGGTGAGCTTCACATCCTACTAATCCGCCATCTTGATTGCTCTGATGGTATATTTAAATGGGCCTTGTATAAGAGAGTTACATCTCTTTTGCCTAATTATATTTTGAGATAGATATTATGTTTCCCTGGGGAACACTTCTCCTGCCTGGTATTATCAGATAGGGCATATAAATCTGCCCCTCAGGCAATATTAATTAAACATACAAAAGGAAACCAATAGGTTACCCAAGCCCACACAGTATGAAATAAAAACTGGGAGCTAATATTCCGAGGCTAATACAGTTAATAATGGAGAGTTTCTTTGCACCAAGGGTAAATTGCTCTGGGTTTAACTTGTACATTCAGAAAGAGGGCCTTTGTTGAATGCTTTGTGCAAACTTTTGAAGGCATGATAAATTAAACTGTAAAATTTTAGAACATAGAACTCTTGAATTCCAGATTAGTTGGAAATCTCACTGATCAAAAAGGCAATTAAAGGAAAATGTAGTTGGGCAAATCAATCCTTAATATCACTTTGGTAGCAGACTAGTTTTTGGGGGAATTATAAGCAACTGCTTTTGTCTTGCATATCTCTACAAGTTAGAAATGTAAATACAGCATACAATGACCTGAGACTAAGCCTAATTAGCTCAGTCAGGTAGAACCCTATATTTTTAAAAGATTGTTGTCTCCTGCATTGTCCAATGTGTAACCAGGCCTCTGACAAAATTAATGATGGCTAAGCATCTTGATACAATTGTTCACATATATAGCCCTATATAAAATTAATTGTAATAGTTCAATTCTAGATATATGGAGAAGTAACAAGGGGAAATCATTTCCTGAATTGTAATAGACTAGTAAGACAGATGATCCAGAGATTTTGGTTATTAACAGGGCCTAACCCAGATATAGCACATGAATGGCCTATCACTGAGATCTTCGTCTGACACAGTAATGAGACTTCCCAGCACTGAGAGAAAAATTGGTCTTGAAATGGCTCCCAAACCTTGGTTGGGAATTTATGACTAACAGGGAGCACTGTAAATAAAGAATGCTGCCTTCCATTCCAGTACAACAAGGATCAAGCCAGTAGCCACTGCAGTCTCTTACCAATGGTGTGCCCTGAGGGGAATTCAGGATGGAGAAAAACAGAAAATATTCTGTGCTTTGGATACTGGCTCTAGATAATTAAGATGCATATCTAAGGAATAATTTCAATGAACCCAGGTTCTTGCATCTTCCTATACACAGGAAAGCATTAAACTCATTTATTTGAGATGTCTGTTCTTTATGATTATCAGTAACCTTTTGATGTCTGACTACATGTTTTTTCCAGGAAAAAAATCTTCATGCCCTTATCTCTTCAGAACAGTTCCTCAGAGCTACCTTAGAGGCAGTATCCTGGGCTATAGTCCTCAGTAAGATCCCCAGAGAAAACATAACTTGTAACTTTTAGGTTGTGCATTTTTTTTTCAGTTGACAGAAATAATAAAGATCAGAGTGAAAGGAAATGAAGTAGAGAATAAAAAGACAATAGAAAAGATCAGTGAAACTAAAAGATGATTCACTGAAAAAATAAATAGAATGAATAATCTCACTAAGAAAAAAGAGAAAAGTCTGTGATAAAAACAATGAAAAAGAAAAGAGGAGAGACTTCCGGGTAAGATGGCGGAAGAGTAAGACGCGGAGATCACCTTCCTCCCCACGGATACACCACAAATACAGCTACACGTGGAACAACTCCTACAGAACACCTACTGAATTCTGGCAGAAGACCCCAGACCTCCCAAAAGGCAAGAAACTCCCCACATACCTGGGTAGGGCAAAGCAGAGAGATTCCCGCACAGAGGATCGGTGCCGAGCGGCACTCACCAGCCCGAGAGGCTTGTCTGCTTGCTCACCAGGGCAGGCGGCGCTGGAAGCTGAGGCTCGGGCTTCGGTCAGAGCGCAGGGAGAGGACTGGGGCTTGCGGTGAGAACTCAGCCTGAAGGGGGCTAATGTACCACAGCTAGCCGGCAGGGAGTCCAGGAAAACTCTGGAGCTGCCAAAAGGCAAGAGACTTTTTCTTCCCTCTTGGTTTCCTGGTGCGCGAGGAGAGGGGATTAAGAGCGCTGCTTAAAGGGGCTCCACAGACGGGCGCGAGTCACGACTGAAAGCGCGGAGCCCAGTGACGGGCGTGGGACGCTGGGGCTGCTGCTAACGCCACCAAGAAGCCTGTGTACGAGTGCAGGTCACTGTCCACACCGCCCTTCCGGGAGCCTGTGCAGCCCGCCACTGCCGGGGTCCCGGGATCCAGGGGCGGCTTCCCTGGGAGAACGCACGGTGCGCCTCGGGCTGGTGCAACGTCACGCCGAACTCTGCCGCTGCAGGCTCGCCCCACACTCCGTGCCCCTCCCTCCCGCCCGGCCTGAGTGAGCCAGAGTCCCCGAAGAGGCTGCTCCTTTAACCCTGTCCTGTCTGAGCGAAGAACAGATGCCCTCCAGCGACCTACACGCAGAGGCGGGGCCAAATCCAAAGCTGAGACCCAGGAGCTGTGAGAACAAAGAAGAGAAAGGGAAACCTCTCCCAGCAGCCTCAGAAGCAGCGGATTAAAGCTCCACAATCAACTTGATGTACCCTGCATCTGTGGAATACATAAATAGACAACAAATCATCCCAAATTGAGGAGCCAGGAGTCAGTGCTGTGCCTCTGAGGTGGGAGAGCCAACTTCAGAACACTGGTCCACAAGAGACCTCCCAGCTCCACATAATATCAAACGGCGAAAATCTTCGAGAGATCTCCATCTCAACACCAGCACCCAGCTTCACACAACGACCAGCAAGCTACAGTGCTGGACACCCTATGCCAAACAACTAGCAAAACAGGAACACAATGCCACCCATTAGTAGAGAGGCTGCCTAAAATCATAAAAAGTCCAGAGACACCTCAAAACACACCACCAGACGTGGACCTGCCCACCAGAAAGACAAGATCCAGCCTCATCCACCAGAACACAGGCATTAGTCCCCTCCACCAGGAAGCCTACACAACCCACTAAACCAACCTTAGCCACTGGGGACAGACACCAAAAACAACGGGAACTACGAACCAGCAGCCTGCAAAAAGGAGACCCCAAACACAGTAACATAAGCAAAATGAGAAGACAGAAAAACACACAGCAGGAGAAGGAGCAAGATAAAAACCCACCAGAAATAACAAATGAAGAGGTAATAGGCAGTCTACCTGAAAAAGAATTCAGAATAATGATGGTAAAGATGATCCAAGATTCTATTTCCCAGATCCAAAATCTTGGAAATAGAATAGACAAAATGCAAGAAACAGTTAACAAGGACCTAGAAGAACTAAAGATGAATCAAGCATCGATTAAAAACACAATAAATGAAATAAAAAATACTCTAGATGGGATCAATAGCAGAATAACTGAGGCAGAAAAACGGATAAGTGAGGTGGAAGATAAAATAGTGGAAATAACAGCTGCAGAGCAAAATAAAGAAAAAAGAATGAAAAGAACAGAGGACAGTCTCAGAGACCTCTGGGACAACATTAAACGCACCAACATTCGAATTATAGGGGTTCCAGAAGAAGAAGAGAAAAAGAAAGGGACTGAGAAAATATTTGAAGAGATTATAGTTGAAAAATTCCCTAATATGGGAAAGGAAATAGTTAATCAAGTCCAGGAGGCACAGAGAGTCCCATACAGAATAAATCCAAGGAGAAATACGCCAAGACACATATTAATCAAACTGTCAAAACTTAAACAGAAAGAAATCATATTAAAAGCAGCAAGGCAAAAACAACAAATAACACACAAGGGAATCCCCATCAGGATAACAGCTGATCTCTCAGCAGAAACTCTACAAGCCAGAAGGGAGTGGCAGGGCATAATTAAAGTGATGAAGGAGAAAAACCTGCAACCAAGATTACTCTACCCAGCAAGGATCTCACTCAGATTTGATGGAGAAATTAAAACGTTTACAGACAAGCAAAAGCTGAGAGAGTTCAGCACCACCAAACCAGCTTTACAACAAATGCTAAAGGAACTTCTCTAGGCAAGAAACACAACAGAAGGAATATACCGACAATAACGAACCCAAAACAATTAAGAAAATGGGAATAGGAACATACATATCGATAATTACCTTAAATGTAAATGGACTAAATGCTCCCACCAAAAGACACAGATTGGCTGAATGGATACAAAAACAAGACCCATATATATGCTGTCTACAAGAGACCCACTTCAGACCTAGAGATACATACAGACTGAAAGTAAGGGGATGGAAAAATATATTCCATGCAAATGGAAACCAAAAGAAAGCTGGAGTAGCAATTCTCATATCAGACAAAATAGACTTTAAAATAAAGACTACTAGAAGAGACAAAGAAGGACACTACATAATGATCAAGGGATCGATCCAAGAAGAAGATATAACAATTGTAAATATTTATGCACCCAACATAGGAGCACCTCAATACAGAAGGCAAATACTAACAGCCATAAAAGGAGAAATCAACAGTAACACAATCATAGTAGGGGACTTTAACACCCCACTTTCACCAATGGACAGATCTTCCAAAATGAAAATAAATAAGGAAACACAAGCTTTAACTGATACATTAAACAATATGGACTTAATATTTATAGGACATTCCATCCAAAAACAACAGAATACACATTTTTCTCAAGTGCTCATGGAACATTCTCCAGGATAGATTATATCTTGGGTCACAAATCAAGCCTTGGTAAATTTAAGAAAATTGAAATTGTATCAAGTATCTTTTCTGACCACAATGCTATGAGACTAGATATCAATTACGGGAAAAGATCTGTAAAAAATACAAACACATGGAGGCTAAACAATACACTACTTAATAACGAAGTGATAACTGAAGAAATCAAAGAGGAAATTAAAAAATACCTAGAAACAAATGACAATGGAGACACGACGACCCAAAACCTATGGGATGCAGCAAAAGCAGTTCTAAGAGGGAAGTTTAGAGCAATACAATCCCACCTTAAGAAACAGGAAACATCTCGAATAAACAATCTAACCTTGCACCTAAAGCAATTAGAGAAAGAAGAACAAAAACATCCCAAAGTTAGCAGAAGGAAAGAAATCATAAAAATCAGATCAGAAATAAATGAAAAAGAAATGAAGGAAACGATAGCAAAGATCAATAAAACTAAAAGCTGGTTCTTTGAGAAGATAAACAAAATTGATAAACCATTAGCCAAACTCATCAAGAGAAGAAGGGAGAAGACTCAAATCAATAGAATTAGAAATGAAAAAGGAGAAGTAACAACTGACACTGAAGAAATACAAAAGATCATGAGAGATTACTATAAGCAACTCTATGCCCATAAAATGGACAACCTGGAAGAGGTGGACAAATTCTTAGAAATGCACAACCTGCCAAGATTGACTCAGGAAAAAATAGAAAATATGAATAGACCAATCACAAGCACTGAAATTGAAACTGTGATTAAAAATCTTCCATCAAACAAAAGCCCAGGACCAGATGGCTTCACAGGCGAATTCTATCAATCATTTAGAGAAGAGATAACACCCATCCTTCTCAAACTCTTCCAAACAATATCAGAGGAAGGAACACTCCCAAACTCATTCTACGAGGCCACTATCACCTTGATACCAAAACCAGGCAAGGATGTCACAAAGAAAGAAAACTACAGGCCAATATCACGGATGAACATAGATGCAATAACCCTCAACAAAATACTAGCAAACAGAAACCAACAGCACATTAAAAGGATCATACACCATGATCAAGTGGGGTTTATTCCAGGAATGCAAGGATTCTTCAATATACGCAAATCAATCAATGTGATACACCATATTAACAAGTTGAAGGAGAAAAACCATATGATCATCTCAATAGATGCAGAGAAAGCTTTCGACAAAATTCAACACCCATTTATGATAAAAACCCTGCAGAAAGTAGGCATAGAGGGAACTTTCCTCAACATAATAAAGGCCATATATGACAAACCCACAGCCAACATTGTCCTCAATGGTGAAAAACTGAAACCGTTTCCACTAAGATCAGGAACAAGACAAGGCTGCCCACTCTCACCACTCTTATTCAACATAGTTTTGGAAGCTTTAGCCACAGCAATCAGAGAAGAAAACGAAATAAAAGGAATCCAAATTGGAAAAGAAGAAGTAAAGCTGTCACTGTTTGCAGATGACATGATACTATACATAGAGAATCCTAAAGATGCTACCGAAAAACTACTAGAGCTAATCAATGAATTTGGTAAAGTAGCAGGATACAAAATTAATGCACAGAAATCTCTGGCATTCCTGTACACTAATGATGAAAAATCTGAAAATGAAATCAAGAAAACACTCCCATTTACCATTGCAACAAAAATAATAAAATATCTAGGAATAAACCTACCTAAGGAGACAAAAGACCTCTGTGCAGAAAATTATGACACTGATGAAAGAAATTAAAGATGATACAAATAGATGGAGAGATATACCATGCTCCTGGATTGGAAGAATCAATATTGTGAAAATGACTCTACTACCCAAAGCAATCTACAGATTCAATGCAATCCCTATCAAACTACCACTGGCATTTTTCACAGAACTAGAACAAAAAATTTCACAATTTGTATGGAAACACAAAAGACCCCGAATAGCCAACGCAATCTTGAGAAAGAAAAACGGAGCTGGAGGAATCAGGCTCCCTGACTTCAGACTATACTACAAAGCTACAGTAATCAAGACAGTGTGGTACTGGCATAACAACAGAAAGATAGATCAGTGGATCAGGATAGAAAGCCCAGAGATAAACCCATGCACATATGGCCAACTTATCTTTGATAAAGGAGGCAGGAATGTACAGTGGAGAAAGGACAGCCTCTTCAATAAGTGGTGCTGGGAAAACTGGACAGGGACATGTAGAAGTTAGAGATTAGATCATTCCCTAACACCATACACAAAAATAAGCTCAAAATGGATTAAAGACCTAAATGTAAGGCGAGAAACTATCAAACTCTTAGAGGAAAACATAGGCAGAACACTCTATGACATAAATCACAGCAAGATCCTTTTGGACCCACCTCCTAGAGAAATGCAAATAAAACAAAGATAAACAAATGGGACCTAATGAAACTTCAAAGCTTTTGCACATCAAAGGAAACCATAAACAAGACCAAAAGACAACCCTCAGAATGGGAGAAAATATTTGCAAATGAAGCAACTGACAAAGGATTAATCTCCAAAATTTATAAACAGCTCATGCAGCTCAATAGCAAAAAAACAAACAACCCAATCCAAAAATGGGCAGAAGACTTAAATAGGCATTTCTCCAAAGAAGATATACAGATGGCCAACAAACACATGAAAGAATGCTCAACATCATTACTCATTAGAGAAATGCAAATCAAAACTACAATGAGGTATCACCTCACACCAGTCAGAATGGCCATCATCAAGAAATCTAGAAACAATAAATGCTGGAGAGGGTGTGGAGTAAAGGGAACCCTCTTGCACTGTTGGTGGGAATGTAAATCGATACAGCCACTATGGAGAACAGTATGGAGGTTCCTTAAAAAACTACAAATAGAGCTACCATATGACCCAGCAATCCCACTACTAGGCATATACCCTGAGAAAACCATAATTCAAAAAGAGACATGTACCAAAATGTTCATTGCAGCTCTATTCACAATAGCCTGGAGATGGAAACAACCTAAGTGTCCATCAATGGATGAATGGATAAAGAAGATGTGGCACATATATACAATGGAATATTACTCAGCCATAAAAAGAAATGAAACTGAGCTATTTGTAATGAGGTGGATAGACCTAGAGTCTGTCATACAGAGTGAAGTAAGTCAGAAAGAGAAAGACAAATACCGTATGCTAACACATATATGTGGAATCTAAAAAAACAAAAAAGGCTCTGAAGAACCTAGGGGCAGGACAGGAATAAAGATGCAGATGTAGAGAATGGACTTGAGGACACGGGGAGGGAGAAGGGTAAGCTTGGGCAAAGGAGAGAGTGGCATTGACATATATACACTACCAAATGTAAAACAGATAGCTAGTGGGAAGCAGCTGCATAGCACAGGGACATCAGTTTGGTGCTTTGTGACCACCTATAGGCATGGGATATTGTGGGTGGGAGGGAAACACAAGAGGGAGGAGATATGGGGATGTATGGATATGTATAGCTTATTCACTTTGCTATACAGCAGAAACTAACACAACAAAGTAAAGCAATTATACTCCAACAAAGATGTTAAAAAATAATTTAAAAAAATTGTGAATCACTGGGCTGTACAGTGTAACATATAATATTGTACATCATTGTAAAATGAATGTACAATAAATACTGTACACTCAATAAACAGTGAAAAAATCCAATCCAAAAAGAGAAGAAAATGTCAAGTCAATTATCTAATCTCCCACGTCTGTAACCTAGAAAACAAAACACCAAAATAAGTTTGAAGAAGGAAGCAGAAAAAAAGAAAAGTATAAACATAAGCACAGACATCAAGGAACTTAAAAAGATAAAATTATTAGAGAAAAATCAATGAAACAAATATCTCATTCTCTGGAAACATCAGTAAAATTGGTAAACCTTAGCAAAATCTGAAGAGAGAAGTCCATAGCAATAAATGCATACACAAGAAAAGAAGAAAGATCCAGATAAACAAACAAACTTTATACTCAAGGAGCTCAAAAAGAAACTAAACCACATATTAGTAGAAGGAAGGAAATAAGAAGGATTAGTGCAGATATAAAGTAAATAGAAATTAGATAACAATAGAAAAATCAAAACTAAATTTGGGTTTTTGAAAAGAAAACAAACTTGACAAAACCTTACCTAGACTGCCTATGAAGAAAAAGAGAAGACTAAAATAAATAAAATCAGAAAATACAGAATAGACATTACAAGTGATGCAACAGAAATAAAAAGAATCAGACTATTATGAAAATTTATACACCAACAAATTGGATAACCTAGAAGAAATGGATAAATTCCTAGACACATACTGTCTATCATTACTAAATCATGAAGGAATAGAAAGCTTGAACATATTCATAATTAGTATGGAGATTGAATTAGTAATGAAATACTCCCAACAAAGAAAATCCCAGGACCAGATGGATTAACTCATGAATTCTGCCAAGTATTTAAGGAAGAATTAATGGAATCCTTCTTAAACTCTTGCAAAAATTAAAGAGCAGGGAACACTTACAAACTCATTTTATAAAGCCAGCATTATCCTGATATCAAAGACATCACAAGAAAACTACAGACCAATATCTCTGATAAATATAGGTGCAAAAATCCTCAACAAAATAATAGCAAACTGAATCCAACAGCATATTAAAAGGATCATACACCATGATAAATGAGATTTACCCATGGGCTGCAAGGATCATTTGATATAGGAAAATCAATGAGTGATAATCATATCAAAGGAATGAAGGATAAAGATCACATAATCTCAATAGATGAAAAAACATTTGATGACATTCAACACACTTCTATGAAAAAAAAAAACTCTCAACAAACCAGAAGTAGAAGGAAAATAACTCAACATAATAAAAACCATATAAGCCCACTGAGCATCATACTCAATGGTGAAAAACTATAAACTTTTCTTCTAAAATCAGGAACAAGGTAAGGATTCTCACTCTTGCCATCTCTAACATTGCACTGGAAGTCTTAGCAATTAGGAAAGGAAAAAGAAATGAAAGGTACTGAAATTGGAAAGAAAGAAGTAAAATTATCTTTGTTTGCATATGACATGATCTTATATGTAAAAAACCTCAAAAGACTCCATTAAAAAAAACTGTTAGAACTGCTCAACTAATTCAGTAAATTTGCAGGATAAAAAAAATCAGCATATAAAAGTCAGTTGTCTTTCTATACACTAACAACAAAGTATCTGGAAAAGGAACTTAGGAAAACAATCCCATTTAAAACAGCACCAAAAAGTATGAATGCTTAGGAATAATCTTAACTAAGGAAGTGAAAGACGTCTACACTGAAAATTATAAAACACTAATAGAAGAAAATAAGAAAGGCAAAAACAACTGGAATCACATCCCATATTCAGGTGTAGGAGAATAAACATTGTTAAAATGTCCATACTACCCCAAATGAGCTAAATATTCAATGAAATCCTACCAAATTTCTAATGGAATTTTTTACAGAAACAGAAAAAACAATTCTGCAATTTATATGGAATCACAAAAGACCATGAATAGCTAAATCAGTCCTGAGAAAGAACAAAGCTGGAGGCATCACACTTCCTGATTTCAAAATATATTAGGATAATGACATCACTAAGATGGTGGTATAATCATTCCCTATTTCAATCCCCTTCACCAGAAGATCAACCAGCAACTATCTATAGAAAAGACACCATTGCAAAAATCCCAGAACATGGAGGTGAGGATGAAGCACACCTTCTGATTGCAGAGTCTGAAAAAGAACATGTTAGAAAGGTAAGAGGAATGGCTACATGCTGACCACACTTCCCCTCCTAGAGCTGAGAGGGCCCCCCAATCCTACATTTTTCCAATGGGAACAAAAGACCCCAAGGTAAACATCCAGCTCCACCAATATTACAGAATGCTTTCCAGAAGGCCCACTTGGGTCTCATCTTACAGGGATCACAAGAGGATTCTCTAGGGCTTGACCACTGCAGATCAGATTGGAACAGACAAATGGTTTGCAGAAACAAGCACTGGGATCTTGGAAGACTGAGCTCCTCCTCACAGCAGCACTCAAGTAGAGATATTAACCAGCAGCTATGTCCATCTGCAGAGTCAAGCTGGTGACCCCATCTGGCAAGGAAGCTCAGTGCAGATTTCTGCCTGATGAGTCCATAGCCAATTAGCTGTACACACCTTGGAAACTGTTCTACTATCCAACACAGGCAGGGAAGGAAATTTGAAGTACCACTTACTGCTGAATATAATCTCCAGCCCTGCCCATACAGTAAGCCTAAAGAGAGCACCTGGGAAGCTGTGTGACCTACCCTACAGCCCTGCTCACAGCAGTACCTGAGCAGACAGCCCAGCCAGTAGCTCTCTCAATCTGCAAAGTCAAGCCAGTGGCCCTTTCTGGCCAGGAAGTTTCAGGGGCAATTCTACCTGATTTAGCTCCACAACCAACAAACCTTATCAGCTATGGATCATATTATGAGGACTTGCTTTGGCAGGTAAGTGAATGTGAAGTGCTGCCTACTGCCGAATATAGCCCCTAGACCAGCCTAGCATTGTGGCCTTGCTAGAGCACCTGGGAGGCTATGTGGCCCACGCAAAAGTCTTGATGATAGTAGCACCTGAGCAGAGAGCCCAGCCAGTGGCTCTATCTACCTGCAGAACTGAGCCAGGAAATTTATCTGTACAGCGAACTCAGTAGACAGTTATGCCTGACTCAGGTCCCCAGCCAATGAGCTGTGTCAGCTTTGGAGCCTGTGTTGCCATCCTGCCTGGGCAGGGAAGAAGTATCACAGCCCTCCTACAGTTAAGAATACCCTTAGTCCAATACAAACAGGAGGCCTAACCACAACACTTGGGAGGCTGTGTAGCCCACCCTACAGCCTGACTTGCTCTGGTATCTGAGCACACAGTTCAGCCAGAAGCTCTGCTTGTCTGCAGAGCTGAGCCAGGGGCCCTATCTATCAGAGAGCTAGCTGGATTTGAGTCCCCAGACAATAATCTATACTGGCCATGGTGCATGTTATATAGCCATGCTTTGGCTGGGATGGAAATCGGATGCACTACCTATGACTGAATATAGCACCCAGATATGCTCAATCCAGAAGCCTAACCAGAGCAACTGGGAAGCTGCAAAGCCTATCCCACAGTTCTGCTTAAAACAACACAAGCAGACAGCCAAGCCAGTGGCTCTGTCAATGTGCAGAACCGAATTGGTGGTGCCACCTGTCCAGGGAGCTTAGTGGCAGTTCTGCCTGATTTGGGTCACCAGTCATTCAACCATAAATGGCAGTGGAGCCTATTCTACAGCCCTTCCTGGGCAAGGAAACAAGTGTGCAGCCCTGCCCAAGTGCTCAGTATAGCATTTATTCTCACTCAATTAGAATTCCTGACCAAAAAATCCAAGCAACTGTGGAGCCAATCCTACAGCCAGGCTTGGGCAGTAAACTAAGCAGCAGACATATGTAAATGTTCCTAGCCATCAGCAAGCCCCTTAACATCAGAACATAGGCAGTGGCCTCGCCCAAATGGACTCTGGCAACAAGTCCCACTTGCCCAAGGATGCTACCATCTGGCCATCCAGAACCCCAAGCTGAGATGGCTGGTGAATCTGATGAAATGAAGTTATAAAGTCTAGAAAAGGAGATCACTTAAATGCACAGATACTAACTCAAGGAATCAGTATCACAAAGAATCCGGTAAAAATGACACCACCAAAACAAAAACAAAAACAAAAACAAATAAAGCTCCAATATCTGACACTAAATAAACGAAGATCTATAAACTGTGTGACCAAAACTCTAAAATGATCCTCCTAAGAAAGTTTAGTAAAACACAAGAACACACAACTAAACAAAATTAGGGGGAAAATGTAAGAAAAGAAGCAGAAGTTCTAGAGAGTTAAGATGCCAGAGGAGTAGGAAGATGTGGAGTTCATCTCTCTCCATGGATGCATCAGGAATTCATCTATAGATGCAACCATTCTCGCAGAACACCCGCTGAACACTAGCAGAAGACCTTGGACACCAGAAAGGACTATAAAGATCCCTACATAACTAGGTAGGATGAAAAAAAGAAGGGAGGAGGAGGAGAGGAAGCAGGATGGCACCTTCACCCCAGGGTCGAGGAGCTGAAGCAGAGGAGAGATTCCCAAATTCAGGGACAGCCCCTCTCCAACAGGGAAACCCCCTCTCTGAAGAGGAAATCAATTGGGACAGAAGGGAAGCATTAGAGGCTGTTGGAAGAGGGTGAAGCAGTAGATCTGTGGCAGACAGAACAGAGTGAGAATTACACACATGGTTCGTACTGAGGCCCTACATGTCCCGGACTGGGACATGAGTTCACAGGTGTGTAAGGGGGCTGGAGGCTGGAGTGTGGGGATTGGAGAACAGGCCTGGGGTGAGAACTGTTGTTGGCTGTGGGGAGATGGACTGAGGGGATGGTAGGGAGGAAATTCACAGCAGGGAATGCCTATGGAGGAAGACCAGACTGCCATGGAAGCAGGGTGCTACTGCTGAGTCACACACAGGGGGAGGAGCCACTATTGTAGCCTCTCTCTCCCAACACACCAGTGCCTGCCAATTACAATAAAAGAAGTCCTCTTAGGGCTGGCCCTCAAGCATCTGCTTCCGGGCACCACATAAAGCCCCACCAAGGCTGGCCCTTACGTGCCTTAGGCCAGACGCCAGAACAGGCCCTCACTAGGGCCATATCACTTGTGCCGTGGCCACCAGCTTCCCTGCACATTTGGTGCCACTGGGGCTCCCGAGATCCAAGCAGTCATACCACCTCTGCACCCTGTCCTCACTGAGGCAGACCCAAGAGCTCCAAGGCAGCCTCAGGACCAGGCTCTTGTGGGTGGGCCACATGCAGAGGTGGGGATAAAACCAAAGCTGAACCCCAGGGATGGGGCGACTAAGGAAGAGAATCGAATATCTTTCCATCACCTCTACAAGCTGCAAATTAAACCCTGTGATCAGCTAGTTAGATCCTGCATCTATGGAATATCTGAGTAGACAGGGAGTGTTCCCACAAATGAAAACGGTCTAGCTCTGGCATCTGTGGACTTTGGGGGCAAGCACATGCAGGAATTGGGCCAGATCACAGTCTGAGTGGTCCCCACAGGGCACACAGTAGGTCCAGAGATCAGCCCAGAGGCAGAGGAGGGCCTCTTGGGGGGGTGGAGGTGGGCTGTGGCTCATGGCATTTGCAAGGACACTTACAGCAGAGTCCCCAGGGAAAAATAATTATTACTAATATTTTTATTATGTTCTGATTCATTCTCTTGTTGGTTCTGGCTTTTTTTCCCCCTTGTTTGTTTTTATTGTTTTAGTTTTTTTTCACTCTTTTGGGATATTTATGGTTTATAACATATTTTTATTTTTTAGTTTCATTATATATATATATATATATATATATATATATATATATATATATATATATATATATATTTGCTTTGCTTTTCTGTTCTTCTGCATTCCTTTCCCTTATTTTGTTCTTTTTTTCTTTAATATATTTTTTTACATTTTTTATATGTCCAGTTCTAATTTGCTTTTTTGTTGTTCTGTTTTGTCTATTTTTTAAAATCATTTCTATCTGTTTGTTCTCTTTCATTGATTTATTCTTCAGTTGGCACACTGCTTTGGTTTTGGTTTTAGGTTTTGTGTTATTGTTAGTTTTGATTCTCATTGTTTCATTTCGTTTTGGGGTTCTTCTGTTTCTCTGGTTGTACTCTTGCCTTTTTCATTTGGTTCTGTTTTTGTTTCTTTTGCATGTATGTGTTTCTTTGTTTCTGTTTTTGTTTGCCTGATTTCTTTTCTACCATTTGTGGGGAGTTTTGTTTGTCTTTTTTATTCTTTAATATATTTTAATTTTTTTAATATTTCTTTTCTAAGTTGCTTTTCAGTTGTTCTTTTTTCGCTTTGTCATTTTTTTAAATCATTTTTGTCAGTTTGTTTTGTTTATTTGCTAAATTCTTCACTTGGCACTCTGCTTTGGTTTTCTTTTCTGGTTTTGCATTTTGGTTAGTTTTCCTTTTAATTGTTTGATTTCCTTCTTGGGTTATTTTCTTTCACTGGTTGTTCTCTTGCTTTTTGTTTTATTTGATTCTGTTTTTTTTTTCTTCTCTGTGTGTGCATGTTTCCTTGTTTCTGTTTTTGTTTTTGTGACTTTAATTTTTACCATTTGTTTGGAGCTTTGTTAGTCTTTTTTTATTATTTTTTTTAATCCCCATTATTGCCAGGATGAGTGACTTGTGGTGTCTTGGTTCCCTGACAAGAAGTCGGGCCTGAGGCTCTGGACTGGGAGCACCGAGTCCAGAACATTGGACCACTACAGAATTCCTGGCCCTGGGAAGATTAATCACTGAGATCTCTCACAGAGGACCCTATCTGAATCCAAGACCAGGCTCCACCCAACTGCCTGCAGTTCCCAGTGCTGGATGCCTCACATGACACAACAAACAAGAAAGGAACACAAAACCACCCATCAGCACACAGACTACCTAAAGTCAGACTAAGCTCACAGAAACTCCAAAACACATCACCTGAAATGGCTGTGCTCATCAGAGGGAAAAGACTCAGCTCCACACACCAGAATGCAGGCACCAGTCCCTCCCATCAAGAAGCCTACACAAGCCACTGGACTAACTTCACTGGGGGCAGAGAACAGAAGCAAGAAGAACTATGACCCTGCAGCCTAGGGAAAGTACACATCAAATACTATAAGTTAGACAAAATGAGAAGACACGGAAATATCATGCAGAAAAAGTAGCAAGATAAAAACACACAAGAACAATAAAATGAAGAGGAAATAGACAAACTACCTGAAAAAGAATTCAAAGTAATGATAGTAAAGATGATCCAAAATCTTGGAAAAAGAATGGAGAAAATACAAGAAACAATTAACAAGGACCTAGAGAATTAAAGAGCAAACAAACAGTAATGAAGAACACAAAAACTGAAATTAAAAAATATTCTAAAAGTAATCAATAGCAGAATAACTGACACAGAAGAACAGAGAAGTGAGCTGGAAGATAGAATGGTGGAAATAACTGCTGCAGAGCAGAATAAACAAAAAAGAATGGAAACAATTGAGGACAGTCCCAGAGACCTCTGGGATAACATTAAGCACACCAACATTCAAACTGTAGGCTTCCCAGAAGAAGAAGAAGAAAAAAAGAAAGGGTCTGAGAAAATGTTTGAAGAGATTAGAGTCAAAACTACCCAATATGGGAAAGGAAAGAGTCAATCAGTTCCATGAAGTGCAGAGAGACCCATACAGGATAAACCCTAGGAGAAACACGCTGAAACACAAATTAATCAAACTAACAAAAATTAAACACAAAGAAAAAATATTAAAAGCAGCAAGGGAAAAGAAATAAACAACATACAAGGGAATCCCCTTAAGGTTAACAGCAGATTTTTCAGCAGAAACTCTGCAGGCCTGTAGAGAGTGGCAGGATATATTTAGAGTGATGAAAGGGAAAAACTTACAACCAAGATTACTCTAACCAGCAAGGATCTCATTCACCTTAGATGGAGAAATCAAAAGCTTTACAGACAAGCAAAAGTTAAGAGAACTTAGCACCACCAAACCAGCTTTACAACAAATGTTAAAGGAAATTCTGTATGCAGGAAACACAAAAGATGGAAAAGACTTAAAATAACAAACACGAAACAATTAAGAAAATGGTAACAAGAACACACATGTCAATAATTACCTTAAATGTAAATATATTAAAGGCCCCGGCCATAAGAAATACACCAGTGGAAAGGATACAAAAACGAGACACATATATATGTTATCTAGAAGACACCCACTATAGAACTAGGGATACATACAAACTGAAAGTGATAGAAAAATATATTCCATACAAATGGAAATAAAAAGAAACCTGTAGTAGTAATTATCATATCAGACAAAATAGACTTTAAAATAAATACTATTACAAGAGACAAAGAAGGAAACGACATAATGATCAAGAGATCAATCCAAGAAGAAGATATAACAATTGAAAATATTTATGCACCCTACATATGAGCACCTCAATACATAAGGCAAATGCTAACAGCCATAAAAAGGGAAATCAACAATAAAACAATAATAATAGGAGACTTTAACCCTCCACTTACACAAATGGACAGATCATCCAAACAGAAAATAAATAAACACAAGCTTTAAATGGCACATGAGACCAGATTGACTTAACTGATATTTATAGGACTTTCCATCAAAAAACAACAGAATACACTTTGTTCTCAAATCTTGGGTCACACATCAAGCCTCAGTAAATTTAAGAAAATTGAAATCATATAAAACATATTTTCCAAACAATGCTATGAGACTAGATATCAATTACAGGGAAAAATATGTAAAATATACAAACACATGGAGACTAAACAATATACTACTAAATAACCAAGAGATCACTGAAGAAACCCATGAGGAAATCAAAAAACACCTAGAAACAAATGACAATGAAAACACGATAACCCAAAATGTATGAGGTGCAGCAAAAGCAGTACAAAGAGGGAAGTTTATAGCAATAAGATCTTACCTCATGAAACAAAAAAAATCTCAAAAAACCAACCTACCCTTACACCTAAAGTAATTAGAGAAAGAAGAAGAAGAACAACAAAACCCCCTAAAGTTAGCATAAGGATGGAAATCATAAAGATCAGATCAGAAATAACTGAAAAAGAAATGAAGGAAACAATAGCAAAGATCAATAAAACTAAAAGCTGGCTCTTTGAGAAGATAAAGAAAATTAATTAATCATTAACCAGACTCATCAAGAAAAGAAGGGAGAAGACTCAAGTCAATAGAAAATATAAAAGAAAAAGGAGAAGTAACAACAGACACCACAGAAATACAAAGGATCATGAGAGACTACTACAAGCAACTATATGCCAATAAAATGGGCAACCTGGAATAAATGGACAAATTCTTAGAAAAGTGCAACCTTCCAAGACTGAACCAGGAAGAAACAGAAAATAGGAACAGACCAACGACCAGAAGTGAAATTGAAACTGTGATTAAAAACCTTCCAACAACCAAACGTAAGATAGATAGCTAGTGGGAAGTAGCCGCATAGCACAGGGCGATCAGCTCGGTGCTTTGTGACCGACTGGAGGTGTGGGATAGGGAGGGTGGGAGGGAGGGAGACACAAGAGGGAAGGGATATGGGAATAAATGTATCTGTATAACTGATTCACTTTGTTATAAAGCAGAAACTAATACACCATTGTGAAGCAATTATACTACAATAAAGTTGTAAAAAAAAAACCAAACCCTTCCAACAAACAAAAGCCCAGAGCCAGATGGTGTCAAAGGTGAATTGTATCAAACATTTAGAGAAGAGGTAAGATCCATCATTTTCAAACTCTTCCAAAATACACAAAGAGAGGAACACTCTGAAACTCATTCTATGAGGCCAGAATCAGCCTGATACCAAAGCCAGACAAAGATGCCCCCCAAAAAGAAAATTATAGTACAGTATCACTGATGAACATAGATGCAAAAATCCTCCACAAAATACTAGCAAACAGAATCCAACAGCACATTAAAAGGATCGTACACCAAGATCAAGTGGGATATATCCCAGGAATGCAAGGATTCCTTGATATATGCCAATAAATCAATGTGATACACCATATTAAACAATTGAAGAATAAAAACCACATGACCATCAAAATAGATGCAGAAAAATCTTTTGACAAAATTCAACACCCATTTATGATAAAAGCTCTCCAGAAAGTTGGCATAGAGGGAAACTACCTCAACATAATATTGGCTATATATGACGAACTTACAACCAACATCATTCTCAATGGTGAAAACCTGAAAGCATTTCTCCTAAGATCAAGCAAAAGACAAGGGTTCCCACTCTCACCATTATTATTCAATATAGTTTTGGAAGTTTTTGCCATGGCAATCAGAAAAGGAAAAGAGACGGAATCCAAATTTCAAAAGAAGAAGTAAAATTGTCACTGTTTGCAGATGGTATGATACTATACATAGAAAATTCTAAAGATGCCACCAGAAAACTACTAGTGCTAGTCAAAGACTTTGGTAAACTAGCAGGATACAAAATTAATGCACAAAAATCTCTAGCATTCCTATACACTAAGGATGAAAAATCTGAAAGAGAAATTAAGAAAACACTCCCATTACAATTGCAACAAAAAGAATAAAATACCTAGGAATAAACCTACCTAAGGAGGCAAAAGACCTGTATGCAGAAAACTACAAGACACTGATGACAGAAATCAAATACGATACAAACAGATGGAGAGATATACAGTGTTCTTGGATTGTAAGAATCAATATTGTGAGAATGACTATATTACCCAAAGCAATCTACAGTTTCAGTGCAACCTCTATCAAATTACCAGTGGTATTTTTCACAGAACTTGATTAAAAAAAAATTATAACTTTGTACAGAAATACAAAGGACCCCAAATAACCAAAACAATCTTGAGAAAGAAAAACAGAGCTGGATGAATCAGGCTCTGACTACAGATTATACTACAAAGCTGGAGTAATTAAGACAGTATGGTAGTGGCACAGCAACAGAAATATAGATCAATGGAACAGAATAGAAAGCCCAGAGAGAAACCCAAGCACATATGGCCACCGTATCTTTGACAAAGAGGCAAGAATATACAATTGAAAAAAGTCAACCTCTTCAACAACTGGGGCTGGTAAAACTGGACAGCTACATGTAAAAGGATGAAATTATAACACTTTCTGTCACCATACACAAAAATAAACTCAAAATGGATTAAAGACCTAAAGATAAGGTGGGACACTCTACAATTCTTAGAGGAAAACATAGGCAGAACACTTTATGACATAAATCACAGCAAGAACCTTTTTGACCCACCTCCTAGAGTAATGGAAATAAAAACAAAAATAAACAAATGGGACCTAATGAAACATAAAAGCTTTTACACAGCAAAAGAAAGCATAAACAAGACAAAAAGACACTCTCAGAATGGAAGAAAATATTTACAAATGGAGCATCTGACAAAGGATTGATCTCCAAAATATTCAAGCAGCTCATGCAGCTCCATATCAAAAAAAACAAACAACCCAATCCAAAACTGGGTGGGAGACCTAAATAGACATTTCTCCAAAGAAGACACACATATTGCCAACAAACCGATGAAAAGATGCTGAGCATCACTAATCTTTACAGAAATGGAAATCAAGACCACAATGAGGTATCACCTCACACCAGTCAGAATGGCTGTAATAAAAAAATCCAGGAACAATAAATGCTGGAGAGGGTGTGGAGGAAAGAGAACCCTCCTGTACTCTTGGTGGGAATGTAAAATCATACAGCCACTATGGGAAACAGTATGGAGGTTCTGTAAAAAACTAAAAATAGAACTACCAGGCTTCCCTGGTGGTGCAGTGGTTGAGAGTCCGCCTGCCAATGCAGGGGACATGGGTCCATGCCCCGGTCTGGGAAGATCCCACATGCCGCGGAGTGGCTAGGCCCATGAGCCATGGCTGCTGAGCCTGCGAATCCGGAGCCTGTGCTCCGCAACGAGAGAAGCCAGAACAGTGAGAGTCCCACATACTGAAAAAAAAAAAAAAAGTAGAACTACCATATGACCCAGCAATCCCAGTACTGGGCATATACCCTGAGAAAACCATAATTCAAAATGATATATATATCCCAATGTTCACTGAAGCACTATTTACATTAACCAGGATATGGAAGCAACCTAAATATCCAATGACAGATGAATGGATAAAGAAGATGTGGCACATATACACAATGAAATATTACTGAGCCATAAAAAGGAACGAAATTCAGCTATTTGTACTGGGGTGAATAGACCTAGAGTCTGTCATAGAGTGAAGTAAGTCGGAAAGAGAAAAACAAATACCATATGCTAATGTGTATATATGGAATCTTAAAAAATGATACTGATGAACCCAGTGGCAAGGAAGGAAAAAATATGCAGACATAGATAACAGACTTGAGGACACAGTGGGGGATGGGGAAGCTGGGATGAGTTGAGAGAGTAGTAATGACATATATACACTACCAAATGTAGATAGTGAGTGGGAAGCTGCTGCATAGAAGAGGCAGATCATCTCAATGTTTTGTGATGAGCTAGAGGGGTGGGACAGGGAGTGTTGGAAGGAGACTCAAGAGGAAGGGGATATGGGGATATATGTATACATATAGCTGAATCACTTTGTTGTAGAGCAGAAACTAACACAACTTTCTAAAACGATTATACCCCAATAAAGATTTTTTTTTAAAGTAGAAGTTCCACAATGAAATAGAAACAGCAAAAATCTCAAACAAATCCTAGAGCTAAAGAATACAATGACTGAAATGAAGAATTCAATAGAAAGCTTCAGTAACAGCTTCAGCCAATCTGAAAAAGGAATCAGGAAATTAGAAGATAGGTATTTGAAACTATTTGGTTAGAGAAGCCAAAAGGTAAAGGAAAAGGAAGGAAGGAAGGAAGGAAGGAAGGAAGGGAAAGAAAGAAAGAAAGAAAGAAAGAAAGAAAGAAAGAAAGAAAGAAAGAAAGAAAGAAAGAAAGAAAGAAAGAAGGAAGGAAGGAAGGAAGGAAGGAAGGAAAGAAAGAAAGAAAGAAAGAAAGAAAGAAAGAAAGAAAGAAAAAGAAAGAAAAAGAAAGAAAGAAGGAAGGAAAGTGTGAAGAAAGACTATAAGACTTACGGGACATCAGCAGAAACAATATATGAATTATAGGAATGCCAGTAAGAAAAGAGAAGACAAAAGGATAAAAAGTATATTTAAAGCAATAATAGCTGAAAACTTCACAAACATGAGAATAGAGATGGACATCCTGATTCATGAGCACAGAATGCCCCAAATAAGTTGAACCAAAAAAAGGCTGCACTGAGACATTATAATTCAATTGTTAAAGATTAAAAAAAAAGATATAATTTTGAAAGCAAGACAAAAGCAACTCATCACATACAAGGGAATCCCTATAAGACTACAGGCAGATTCTTCAAAAGAAATCTTGTGGGGCAGTAGAGAGTGAAATTATATATTTAAAATATTGGAAAAGACCTGTCAACCAAGAATATTATACCCAGCAAAGCTCTCCTTCATAAATGAAGGAGAGATAAAGACATTCCCAAGCAATCAAAACTGAGGGACTTTATTGCTGCTAGATCTGCATTACGAAAAATGCTAAATGGTATTCTTCAAGCAGAAATAAACTTATTCTAATTAACATCATAAAATCATATGTGTAAAATTCAATGATAATGTTAAACATATAGACAGCTTCTCCTATGTTGTAATGGTGGTGTGTAATTCACTTACAATTCTAGTTGAAAGTTTAAAAAATATCATTGAAAATAACCATATGTATAATAATTTCTTATTGGACACACAACATAAATATATGTAAATTGCAACATCAATAACAAAATGTGAGAGGTTAATGGATTTATATATGCTATTAAAGTTAAGTTGTAATTAAGATTAAGATAGGCTGTCATAAATATAAGATACTTTATGTAATCTTCATGGTAATCACAAAGGAAAAGCCTGTAGCAGATAACACAAAAGATCATGACAAAGGAATGAAACCATACCATGACAAGAATTCATCAAATCAAAAAAGAAGACAGCAAGATAAGAAGAAACAAATGATCTACAAAACAGAGAGCAACTGACAAAATGATAATTTTAAGTTCTTACCTATCAATATTTACTTTAAATGTAAATGGATTAAATTCTCCAATCAAAAGACAAAGAATGGCTTAAAAAACAAGACCCAACAACATGCTGCCTACAACAGACTCACTTCAGCTTTAAAGACACACATAGACTGAGAGTGAAAGGAGGGAAAAAGATATTTAAAGTACATGAAACCCAAAATAAAGCAGAGGTAGCTATACTTAGACAGATTATACTAAAGGTAAAAATGTTCAAAACAGATATAGAAGGTAATTATATAATAATACACCAGTTATTCCATCAACAAAGTAACTATTTATGCACACACCACAGCATCATTAATGTCTAGAGCAACTACTAACAAAACTAAAAGGAGAAATAAAGAGACATACAATAATAGTTGGGGACTTTTTTTTAACACCTTTACTGAAGTATAATTGCTTTACAATGGTGTGTTATTTTCTGATTCATAATAAAGTGAATCATCTATACATATACATACATCACCATATCTCTTCCCCTCTTGCATCTCCCTCCCTCACACCCCCACTATCCCACCCCTATAGGTGGTCACAAGTCACCGAGCAGATCTCCCTGTGCTATGAGCTATCTATTTTATGTTTGGTAGTGTATATATGTCCATGCCACTCTCTCACATTGTCACAGCTTACCTTTCCCCATCCCCATATCCTCAAGTCTATTCTCTAGTAGGTCTGCATCTTTACTCCCGTCTTGCCCCTAGGTTCTATGTGACAATTTTTTTCTTTAGATTCCATATATATGTGTTAGCATACGGTGTTTGTTTTACTCTTTCTGACTTACTTCACTCTATATGACAGTCTCTACGGCCATCCACCTCACTACAAACAACTCAGAATCATTCCCTTTTGTGGCTGAGTAATATTCCATTGTATATATGTGCCACGTCTTTATCCATTCATCTGTTGATGGACACTTAGATTGCTTCCATGTCCTGGCTGTTGTAAATAGAACTGCAATGAACATTTTGGTACATGATTCTTTTTGAATTATGGTTTTCTCAGGGTATATGCCCAGTAGTGGGATCCTGGGTCGTATGGTAGTTCTATTTGTAGTTTTCTAAGGAACCTCCATACTGTTCTCCATAGTGCCTGTATCAATTTACATTCCCACCAACAGTGAAAGAGGGTTCCCTTTTCTCCACACCCTCCCCAGTATTTATTGTTTGTAGATTTTTGATGACGGCCACTCTGACCAGTGTGAGAAGATATCTCATTGTAGTTTTGATTTGCATTTCTCTAATGATTAAAGATGTTGGGCACTCTTTCATGTGTTTGTTAGCAATCTGTATATATTCTTTAAAGAAATGTCTGTTTAGGTCTTCTGCCCATTTTTGGATTGGGTTGTTTGCTTTTTTTGATATTGACCTGCTTGTAAATTTTGGAGATTAATCTTTTGTCAGTTGCTTCATTTGCAAATATATTCTCCCATTCTAAGGGTTGTCCTTTCATCTTGTTTATGGTTTCCTTTGCTGTGCAAAAGCTTTGAAGTTTCATTAGGTCGCACTTGTTTATTTTTGTTTTTATTTCCATTTCTCTAGGAGGATCTTGTTGTGATTTATGTCATAGAGTGTTCTGCCTATGTTTTCCTCTAAGAGTTTGATAGTGTCTGGCCTTACATTTATGTCTTTAATCCATTTTGAGTTTATTTTTGTGTATGCTGTTAAGGAGTGTTCTAATTTCATGCTTTTGCATGTAGCTGTCCAGTTTTGCCAGCACAACTTATTGAAGAGGCTGTCTTTTTTCCATGGTATATGCTTTCATCCTTTATCAAAGATAAGGTGACCATATTTTTCCATGGTATAGGCTTTCATCCTTTATCAAAGATAAGGTGACCATAAGTCCATGGGTTTATCTCTGGGCTTTCTATCCTGTTCCACTGATCTATATTTCTGTTTCTGTGCCAGTACCATGCTGTCTTGATTACTGTAGCTTTGTAGTATAATCTGAAGTCAGGGAGCCTGATTCCTCCAGCTCTGTTTTTCTTTCTGAAGATTGCTTATGCTATTCGGGGTCTTTTTTTGTTTCCATACAAATTGTGAAATTTTCTGTTCTAGTTCTGTGAAAAATACCAGTGGTAATTTGATAGGGATTATATTGAATCTGTAGATTGCTTTCAGTAGTAGAGTCATTTTCACAGTTTTCATTCCTCCAAGCCAAAAACATGGTATATCTCTCCAACTATTTGTATCATCTTTAATTCCTTTCATCAGTGTCTTATAATTTTCTGCATACAGGCCTTTTGTCTCCTTAGGTAGGTTTATTCCTAGATATTTTACTCTTTTTTGCAATGGAAAATGGGAGTGTTTTCTTAATTTCACTTTCACATTTTTCATCACTAGTGTAGAGGAATGCCACAGATTTCTGTGCATTAAATTTGTATCCTGCTATTTTACCAAATTCATTGATTAGCTCTAGTCGTTTTCTGGTAGCATCTTTAGGATTCTCTATGTAGAGTATCATGTCATCTGCAAACAGTGACAGCTTTACTTCTTCTTTTCCAATTTGGATTCAATTTATTTCTTTTTCTTCTCTGATTGCTGTGGCTAAAGCTTCCAAAACTATGTTGAATAAGAGTGGTGAGAGTGGGCAGTCTTGTCTTGTTCCTGATCTTAGTGGAAATGCTTTCAGTTTTGCACCATTGAGGACGATGTTCACTGTTGGTTTTTCATATATGGCCTTTATTATGTTGAGGAAATTTCCCTCTATGCCTACTTTCAGGAGGGTTTCTATCATAAATCGGTGTTGAATATTTTCGAAAGAATTTTCTGCATCTGTTGAGATGAACATATGGTTTTTCTCCTTCAATTTGTTAATATGGTGTATCACATTGATTGATTTGCGTATACCGAAGAATCTTGCATTCCTGGGATAAACCCCACTTGATCATAGTCTATGATCCTTTTAGTGAGCTGTTGGATTCTGGTTGCTAGTATTTTATTGAGGATTTTTGCATCTATGTTCATCAGTGATATTGGCCTGTAGTTCTCTTTCTTTGTGACATATTTGTCTGGTTTTGTTATCAGAGTGATGGCAGCCTCATAGAATTAGTTTGGGAGTGTTCCTCCCTCTGCTATATTTTGGAAGAGTTTGAGAAGGATAGGTATTAGCTCTTCTCTAAATGTTTTATAGAATTCGCCTGTGAAGCCATCTGATACTGGCCTTTTGTTTTTTGGAAGATTTTTAATCACAGTTTCAAATTCACTGCTTGGGAAATATCTGTTCATATTTTCTATTTCTTTGTGGTTCAGTCTCGGAAGGTTGTCCATTTCTAAGAATATGTCCATTTCTTCCAGGTTGTCCATTTTATTGGTATATAGTTGTAGTAATCTCTCATGATCCTTTTTATTTCTGCAGTGTCAGTTGTTACTTCTCCTTTTTCATTTCTAATTCTATGTATTTGGTTCTTCTCCCTTTTCTTCTTGATAAGTCTGGCTAATGGTTTATCAATTTTGTTTATTTTCTCAAAGAACCAAGTTTTAGTTATATTGATCTTGTATCATTTCCTTCATTTCTTTTCCATTTATTTCTGATCTGATGTTTATGATTTCTTTCCTTCTGTTAACTTTGGGATATTTTTTTTCTTCTTTCTCTAATTGCTTTAGGTGTAAGGTTAGGTTGTTTATTTGAGATGATTCTTGTTTCTTAAGGTAGAATTTTATTGCCATCAACTTCTCTCTTAGAACTGCTTTTGCTGCATCCCATAGGTTTTGGGTCATCGTGTTTTCACTGTCATTTGTTTCTAGGTATTTCTTGATTTCCTCTTTGATTTATTCAGTGATCTCTTGGTTATGAAGTAGTGTATTGTTTAGTCTCCATGTGTTTGTATTTTTTTACAGATTTTTTCCTGTAATTTATACCTAGTCTCATAGCGTTGTGGTCGGATAGCATACTTGATACGATTTAACTTTTCTTAAACTTACCAATGCTTCATTTTGACCCAGGATATGATCTATCTTGGAGAAGGTTCCATGAGCACTTGAGAAGAATGTGTATTGTTTCGTTTTTGCATGGAATGCCCTATAAATGCCCATTAAATCCACCTTGTTTAATGTATCATTTAAAGATTGTGTTTCCTTATTTATTTTCATTTTGGATGATCTGTCCATTGGTGAAACTGGGGTGTTGAAGTTCCCTCTATGATTGTGTTACTGTTGATTTCCCCTTTTATGGCTGTTAGCACTTGCCTTATGTATTGAGGTGCTCCTATGTTGGGTGCATCAGTATTTCAATTGTTATATCTTCCTGGGTTGACCCCTTGATCATTATGAAGTGTCCTTCTTTGTCTCTTGTAATAGTCTTTGTTTCAAAGTCTATTTCATCTGATATCAGAATTGCTACTCTGGCTTTCTTTTCATTTCTATTTGCATGGGATATCTTTTTCCATCCCCTCACTTTCAGTCTGTATGTGTCCCTAGGTCTGAAGTGCATCTCTTGTAGACAGCATATATATGGGTCTTGTTTATGTATTGATTCAGCCAATCTATGTCTCTTGGTTGGATCATTTAATCCCTTTACATTTAAGGTAATAATCGATACGTATGATCCTATTACCATTTCCTTAATTGTTTTGGGTTTATTATTGTAGGTCTTTTCCTTCTCTTGTGTTTCCTGACTAGAGAAGTTCCTTTCACATTTGTTGTAAAGCTGGTTTGGTGGTGCTGAATTCTCTTAGCTTTTGCTTGTCTGTAAGTTTTTTTAATTTCTCCATCAAATCTGAATGAGATCCTTGCTGGGTAGAATAATCTTGGTTGTAGGTTTTTCTCCTTTATCACTTTAAATATTCTCGCTTGTAGAGTTTTTTTTTTTTTTGCTGAAATATCACCTGTTAACCTTATGGGGATTCCTCTTGTGTTATTTGTTGTTTTTCCCTTGGTCCTTTTCATATTTGTTTCTTGTATTTAGTTTTTGATAGTTTGATTAATATGTGTTTTGGCATGTTTCTCCTTGGATTTATCCTGTATGTGACTCTCTGTGCTTCTCGGACTTGATTATCTATTTCCTTTCCCATATTAGTGAAGTTTTCAACTATAATGTCTTCGAATATTCTCAGCCCC